>NC_141878.1:586997085-587300115 GCF_056163025.1 Triticum urartu | reverse complement strand
GCAGTAGAAGCACTCAGTTTCAGGCTTAGGTCCAGACTTGGGTTTCTTCTCTTGAGCAGCAACTTGTTTGCCGTTCTTCTTGAAGTTCCCCTTCTTCTTCCCTTTGCCCTTTTTCTTGAAACTAGTGGTCTTGTTGACCATCAACACTTGATGCTCCTTCTTGATTTCTACCTCCGCAGCTTTCAGCATTGCGAAGAGCTCGGGAATAGTCTTATTCATCCCTTTCATATTATAGTTCATCACGAAGCTCTTGTAGCTTGGTGGCAGTGATTGGAGAATTCTGTCAATGACGCAATCATCTGGAAGATTAACTCCCAATTGAATCAAGTGATTATTATACCCAGACATTTTGAGTATATGCTCACTGACAGAACTGTTCTCCTCCATCTTGCAGCTGTAGAACTTATTGGAGACTTCATATCTCTCAATCCGGGCATTTGCTTGAAATATTAACTTCAACTCCTGAAACATCTCATATGCTCCATGACGTTCAAAACGTCGTTGAAGTCCCGATTCTAAGCCGTAAAGCATGGCACACTGAACTATCGAGTAGTCATCAGCATTGCTCTGCCAGACGTTCATAACATCTGGTGTTGCTCCAACAGCAGGCCTGGCACCCAGCGGTGCTTCCAGGACGTAATTCTTCTGTGCAGCAATGAGGATAATCCTCAAGTTACGGACCCAGTCCCTGTAATTGCTACCATCATCTTTCAACTTTGCTTTCTCAAGGAACGCATTAAAATTCAACGGAACAACAGCACGAGCCATCTATCTACAATTAACATAAACAAGCAAGATACTATCAGGGACTAAGTTCATGATAAATTTAAGTTCAATTAATCATATTACTTAAGAACTCCCACTTAGATAGACATCCCTCCAATCTTCTAAGTGATCACGTGATCCAAATCAACTAAACCATAACCGATCATCACGTGAGATGGATTAGTCTTCAATGGTGAACATCATTATGTTGATCATATCTACTATATGATTCACGCTCGACCTTTCGGTCTCCGTGTTCCGAGGCCATATCTGCATATGCTAGGCTCGTCAAGTATAACCTGAGTATTCTGCGTGTGCAAAACTGGCTTGCACCCATTGTAGATGGACGTAGAGCTTATCACACCCGATCATCACGTGGTGTCTGGGCACGACGAACTTTGGCAACGGTGCATACTCAGGGAGAACACTTGATAATTTAGTGAGAGATCATCTTATAATGCTACCGTCAATCAAAGCAAGATAAGATGCATAAAAGATAAACATCACATGCAATCAATACAAGTGATATGATATGGCCATCATCATCTTGTGCGTGTGATCTCCATCTCTGAAGCACCGTCATGATCACCATCGTCACCGGCGCGACACCTTGATCTCCATCGTAGCATCGTTGTCGTCTCGCCAATCTTATGCTTCCACGACTATCGCTACCGCTTAGTGATAAAGTAAAGCATTACATCATGATTGCATTGCATACAATAAAGCGACAACCATATGGCTCCTGCCAGTTGCCGATAACTCGGTTACAAAACATGATCATCTCATACAATAAAATTTAGCATCATGTCTTGACCATATCACATCACAACATGCCCTGCAAAAACAAGTTAGACGTCCTCTACTTTGTTGTTGCAAGTTTTATGTGGCTGCTACGGGCTTAAGCAAGAACCAATCTCACCTACGCATCAAAACCACAACGATAGTTTGTCAAGTTGATGCCGTTTTAACCTTCGCAAGGACCGGGCGTAGCCACACTTGGTTCAACTAAAGTTGGAGAGACTGTCGCCCGCAAGCCACCTATGTGCAAAGCACGTCGGGAGAACCGGTCTCGCGTAAGCGTACGCGTAATGTTGGTCCGGGTCGTCTCGTCCAACAATACCGCCGAACCAAAGTATGACATGCTGGTAGGCAGTATGACTTATATCGCCCACAACTCACTTGTGTTCTACTCGTGCAAATAACATCAAACCATAAAACCTAGGCTCGGATGCCACTGTTGGGTAACGTAGTAATTTCAAAATTTTCCTACGCACACGCAAGATCATGGTGATGCATAGCAACGAGAGGGGAGAGTATGATCTACGTACCCTTGTAGATCGCAACGGAAGAGTTGACACAACGTAGAGGTAGTAGTCGTACGTCTTCTTCCCGATCCGACCGATCCAAGCACCGTTACTCCGGCACCTCCGAGTTCTTAGCACACGTACAGCTCGATGACGCTCCCCGGGCTCCGATCCAGCAAAGCTTCGGGGATGAGTTCCGTCAGCACAACGGCGTGGTGACGATGATGATGTTCTACCGACGCAGGGCTTCGCCTAAGCACTACAACGATATGACCGAGGTGGAAATATGGTGGCAGGGGGCACCTTACACGGCTAAGGAACAATCAAGAGGATCAATTGTGTGTCCTAGGGTGCCCCCTTGCCCCCGTATATAAAGGAGCAAGGGGGAGGCTGGCCGGCCTATGGGGCGCGCCAAGGGGAGGAGGAGTCCTCCTCCTAGTAGGAGTAGGACTCCCCTCTCATAGTCCAACTAGGAGACTTGAGGGGGAAGGAAAGAGAGGGAGAGGGAGAGGGAAAGGGGGGCCGCGCCCCCCCTCCTAGTCCAATTCGGACTCCCCATGAGGGGGGGGGGCGCGCCACCTCTTGGGCTGCTGCCCTCTCTCTCCCCTCAGGCCCAATAAGGCCCATTACTTCCCCGGGGGGTTCCGGTAACCCCTCCGGCACTCCGGTTTTATCCGAAATCACCCGGAACACTTCCGGTGTCCGAATATAGCCGTCCAATATATCAATCTTTATGTCTCGACCATTTCGAGACTCCTCGTCATGTCCGTGATCACATCCGGGACTCCGAACTAACTTCGGTACATCAAAATGCATAAACTCATAATAACTGTCATCGTAACTTTAAGCGTGCGGACCCTACGGTTCGAGAACAATGTAGACATGACCGAGACACATCTCCTGTCAATAACCAATAGCGGGACCTGGATGCCCATATTGGCTCCTACATATTCTACGAAGATCTTTATCGGTCAGACCGCATAACAACATACGTTATTCCCTTTGTCATCGGTATGTTACTTGCCCGAGATTCGATCGTCGGTATCCAATACCTAGTTCAATCTCGTTACCGGCAAGTCTCTTTACTCGTTCCGTAATACATCATCTCACAACTAACATATTAGTTGTAATGCTTGCAAGGCTTATGTGATGTGCATTACCGAGAGGGCCCAGAGATACCTCTCCGACAATCGGAGTGACAAATCCTAATCTCGAAATACACCAACCCAACATGTACCTTTGGAGACACCTGTAATGCTCCTTTATAATCACCCAGTTACGTTGTGACGTTTGGTAGCACCCAAAGTGTTCCTCCGGCAAACGGGAGTTGCATAATCTCATAGTCATAGGAACATGTATAAGTCATGAAGAAAGCAATAGCAACATACTAAACGATCGGGTGCTAAGCTAATGGAATGGGTCATGTCAATCAGATCATTCAACTAATGATGTGATCCCGTTAATCAAATAACAACTCTTTGTTCATGGTTAGGAAACATAACCATCTTTGATTAACGAGCTAGTCAAGTAGAGGCATACTAGGACACTCTGTTTGTCTATGTATTCACACATGTATTATGTTTCCGGTTAATACAATTCTAGCATGAATAATAAACATTTATCATGATATAAGGAAATAAATAATAACTTTATTATTGCCTCTAGGGCATATTTCCTTCAAGATGGATCGCTGGAGTTTGCACATTTTGTTAGCACCTTTCGGATTGACAAAACCTTCTGGTTGCATCATATACAACTCTTCTTTTAATAAATCCATTAAGGAATGCAGTTTTGTTTATCCATTTGCCAGATTTCACAAAATGCGGCAATTACTAACATGATTCGGACAGACTTAAGCATAGATACGAGTGAGAAACTCTCATCGTAGTCAACACCTTGAACTTGTCGAAAACCTTTTGCGACAATTCTAGCTTTGTAAATAGTAACACTACTATCAGCGTCCGTCTTCCTCTTGAAGATCCATTTATTTTCTATGGTTTGCCGATCATCGGGCAAATCCATCAAAGTCCATACTTTGTTCTCATACATGGATCATATCTCAGATTTCATGGCCTCAAACCATTTCGCGGAATCTGGGCTCATCATCGCTTCCTCATAGTTCGTCATGGTCTAGTAACATGACTTCCAGAACAGGATTACCGTACCACTCTGGTGCGGATCTCACTCTGGTTTACCTACGAGATTTAGTAGTAACTTGATCTGAAGTTACATGATCATCATCATTAGCTTCCTCACTAATTGGTGTAGTAGTCACAAGAACAGATTTCTGTGATGAACTACTTTCCAATAAGGGAGAAGGTACAATTACCTTATCAAGTTTTCTACTTTCCTCCCTCTCACTTCTTTCGAGAGAAACTCTTTCTCTAGAAAGGATCCATTCTTAGCAACGAATGTCTTGCCTTCGGATCTATGATAGAAGGTGTACCCAACAGTCTCCTTTGGGTATCCTATGAAGACATATTTCTCCGATTTGGGTTTGAGCATATCAGGATGAAACTTTTCACATAAGCATCACAACCCAAAACTTTAAGAAACGACAGCTTTGGTTTCTTGCCAAACCACAGTTCATAAGGCGTCGTCTCAACGGATTTAGATGGTGCCCTTTTAACGTGAATGCAGCTGTCTCTAATGCATAACCCCAAAACGATAGTGGTAGATCGGTAAGAGACATCATAGATTGCACTATATCCAATAAAGTACGGTTATGACATTCGGACACACCATTATGTTGTGGCGTTCCAGGTGGCATGAGTTCGTGAAACTATTCCACATTGTTTTAATTGAAGACCAAACTCTTAACTCAAATATTTGTCTCCACGATCAGATCGTAGAAACTTTATTTTCTTGTCACGATGATTTTCCACTTCACTCTGAAATTCTTTGAACTTTTCAAATGTTTCAGACTTATGTTTCATCAAGTAGATATACCCATATCTGCTCAAATCATCTGTGAAGTTCAGAAAATAATGATACTTGCTGTGAGCCTTAACACTCATCGGACCGCATACATCAGTATGTATTATTTCCAATAAGTCAGTTGCTCGCTCCAGAGAACGGAGTCTTAGTCATCTTGCCCATGAGGCATGGTTTGCAAGCATCAAGTGATTCATAATCAAGTGATTCCAAAATCCCATCAGCATGGAGTTTCTTCATGCGCTTTACACCAATATGACCTAAACGGCAGTGCGACAAATAAGTTGCACTATCATTATTAACTTTGCATCTTTTTGTTTCAATATTATGATTATGTGTATCACTGCGATCGAGATCCAACGAACTGTTTTCATTGGGTGTGTAACCATATAAGGTTTTATTCATGTAAACAGAACAACAATTTATTCTCTTACTTAAATGAATAACCGTATTACAATAAACATGATCAAATCATATTCATGCTCAACGAAAACACCAAATAACACTTATTCAGGTTCAACACTAATCCCGAAAGTATAGGGAGTGTGCGATGATGATCATATCAATCTTGGAACCACTTCCAACACACATCGTCCCTTCACCCTTAACTAGTCTCTGTTTATTCTGCAACTCCTGTTTTGAGTTACTAATCTTAGCAACTGAACCAGTATCAAATGCCGAGGGGTTGCTATAAACACTAGTAAAGTACACATCAATAACAGTATATCCAATATGTTGGAAATATGCCCTAGAGGCAATAATAAATTGGTTATTATTATATTTCCTTGTTCATGATAATCGTTTATTATCCATGCTATAATTGTATTGATAGGAAACTCAGATACATGTGTGGATACATAGACAACACCATGTCCCTAGTGAGCCTCTAGTTGACTAGCTCGTTGATCAATAGATGGTTATGGTTTCCTAACCATGGATATTGGATGTCGTTGATAATGGGATCACATCATTAGGAGAATGATGTGATGGACAAGACCCAGTCCTAAGCATAGCACTAGATCGTGTAGTTCGTATGCTAAAGCTTTTCTAATGTCAAGTATCATTTCCTTAGACCATGAGATTGTGCAACTCCCGGATACCGTAGGAATGCTTTGGGTGTACCAAACGTCACAACGTAACTGGGTGACTATAAAGGTACACTACAGGTATCTCCGAAAGTGTCTGTTGGGTTGGCACGAATCGAGACTGGGATTTGTCACTCCGTGTAAGCGGAGAGGTATCTCTGGGCCCACTCGATAGGACATCATCATAATGTGCACAATGTGATCAAGGAGTTGATCACGGGATGATGTGTTACGGAACGAGTAAAGAGACTTGCCGGTAACGAGATTGAACAAGGTATCGGGATACCGACGATCGAATCTCGGGCAAGTATCGTACCGATAGACAAAGGGAATTGTATACGGGATTGATTAAGTCCTTGACATCGTGGTTCATCCGATGAGATCATCGTGGAACATGTGGGAGCCAACATGGGTATCCAGATCCCGCTGTTGGTTATTGACCGGAGATCGTCTCGGTCATGTCTGCATGTCTCCCGAACCCGTAGGGTCTACACACTTAAGGTTTGATGACGCTAGGGTTATAAAGGAAGTTTGTATGTGGTTACCGAATGTTGTTCGGAGTCCCGGATGAGATCCCGAACGTCACGAGGAGTTCCGGAATGGTCCGGAGGTAAAGATTTATATATGGGAAGTCCTGTTTTGGTCACCGGAAGAGTTTCGGGATTTATCGGTAACGTACCGGGACCACCGGGAGGGTCCCGGGGGTCCACCAAGTGGGGCCACCAACCCCGGAGGCTTGCATGGGCCAAGAGTGGTGAGGGACCAGCCCCTTAGTGGGCTGGTGCGCCTCCCACAAGGGCCCATGGCGCCTAAGAGGTGGGAAGGGGGCAAACCCTAAAGGGGATGGGCCTTGGGGCCCATCTAGCTGCGCCTCCCTCCCCTCTCCCCTCTTGGCCGCCACCCCCTTTGCCATCTAGGGCTGCCGCCCCCTAGGGGTGGGAACCCTAGAGGGGGCGCACCCTCCTCCCTCTCCCCTATATATAGTGAGGCATAGGGCTGCCCATAACATGTGATTCGATCTCTCGTTGGTGCAGCCCTGCATCTCTCTCTCCCTCCTCTTCTGTGGTGCTTGGCGAAGCCCTGTAGGATTGCCACGCTCCCCCATCACCACCACGCCATTTTGCTGCTGCTGGATGGAGTCTTCCTCAACCTCTCCCTCTCTCCTTGCTGGATCAAGGCGTGGGAGACGTCACCGGGCTGCACGTGTGTTGAACGCGGAGGTGCCGTGCGTTCGGCACTTGATCATCGGTGATTTGAATCACGACGAGTACGACTCCATCGACCCCGTTCACTTGAACGCTTCCGCTTAGCGATCTACAAGGGTATGTAGATGCACTCTCCTTCCCCTCGTTGCTGGATTACTCCATAGATTGATCTTGGTGATGCGTAGAAAATTTTGAATTTCTGCTACATTCCCCAACAGTGGCATCATGAGCTAGGTCTATGCGTAGTTACTATGCACGAGTAAAACACAAAGTAGTTGTGGGCGTTGATATTGTCAATTATCTTGCCGTTACTAGTCTTATCTTGATTCGGCGGCATCGTGGGATGAAGCGGCCCGGACCGACCTTACACGTACTCTTACGTGAGACCGATTCCACCGACAAACATGCACTAGTTGCATAAGGTGGCTGGCGGGTGTCTGTCTCTCCCACTTTAGTCGGATCGGATTCGATGAAAAGGGTCCTTATGAAGGGTAAATAGCAATTGGCATATCACGTTGTGGTTTTTGCGTAGGTAAGAAACGTTCTTGCTAGAAACCCATAGCAGCCACGTAAAACATGCAAACAACAATTAGAGGACGTCTAACTTGTTTTTGCAGGGTATGCTATGTGATGTGATATGGCCAAAGGATGTGATGAATGATATATGTGATGTATGAGATTGATCATGTTCTTGTAATAGGAATCACGACTTGCATGTCGATGAGTATGACAACCGGCAGGAGCCATAGGAGTTGTCTTAATTTATTTATGACCTGCGTGTCAACATAAACGTCATGTAATTACTTTACTTTATTGCTAACCGTTAGCTGTAGTAGTAGAAGTAATAGATGACGTGACAACTTCATGGAGACACGATGATGGAGATCATGATGATGGAGATCATGGTGTCATGCCGGTGACGATGATGATCATGGAGCCCCAAGATGGAGATCAAAGGAGCTATATGATATTGGCCATATCATGTCACTATTATTTGATTGCATGTGATGTTTATCATGTTTATACATCTTGTTTACTTAGAACGACGGTAGTAAATAAGATGATCCCTCATAATAATTTCAAGAAGTGTTCCCCCTAACTGTGCACCGTTGCGACAGTTCGCTTTTTCAAAACACCACGTGATGATCGGGTGTTTTATTCAGACGTTCACATACAACGGGTGTTGACGAGCCTAGCATGTACAGACATGGCCTCGGAACACATGCAAACACTTAGGTTGACTTGACGAGCCTAGCATGTACAGACATGGCCTCGGAACACAGAAGACCGAAAGGGCGAGCATGAGTCGTATGGTAGATACGATCAACATGAAGATGAGTGTTAAGGCTCACGGCAAGTATCATTATTTTCTGAACTTCGCAGATGATTTGAGCAGATATGAGTATATCTACTTGATGAAACATAAGTCTGAAACATTTGAAAAGTTCAAAGAATTTCAGAGTGAAGTGAAAAATCATCGTAACAAGAAAATAAAGTTTCTACGATCTGATCGTAGAGAAGAGTATTTGAGTTACGAGTTTGGCCTTCAATTAAAAACAATGTGAAATAGTTTCACTACTCACGCCACCTGGAACACCATAGTGTAATGGTGTGTCCGAACGTCATAACCGTACTTTGTTAGATATAGTGCGATCTATGATGTCTCTTACCGATCTACCACTATCATTTTGGGGTTATGCATTAGAGACAGCTGCATTCACGTTAAATAGGGCACCATCTAAATCCGTTGAGACGACACCGTGTGAACTATGGTTTGACAAGAAACCAAAGTTGTCGTTTCTTAAAGTTTGGGGTTGTGATGCTTATATGAAAAAGTTTCATCCTAATAAGCTCAAACCCAAATCGGAGAAATGTGTCTTCATAGGATATCCAAAGGAAACTATTGGATACACCTTCTATCACAGATCCGAAGGCAAGACTTTTGTTGCTAAATTTGGAAACTTTCTTGAGAAGGAGTTTCTCTCGAAAGAAGTGAGTGGGAGGAAAGTAGAACTTGACGAGGTAACTGTACCTGCTCCCTTGTTGGAAAGTAGTACATCACAGAAAACTGTTTCTGCGACACCTACACCAATAAGTGAGGAAGTTAATGATAATGATCATGAAACTTCAGAACAAGATACTACTGAACCTCGTAGATCAACCAGAGTAAGATCCGCACCAGAGTGGTACGCTAATCCAGTTCTAGAAGTCATGCTACTAGATCATGATGAACCTACGAACTATGAAGAAGCGATGGTGAACCCAGATTCCGCAAAGTGGCTTGAAGCCATGAAATCTGAGATATGATCCATGTATGAGAACAAAGTATGGACTTTGGTTGACTTGCCCGATGATCGGCAAGCCATAGAAAATAAATGGATCTTCAAGAGGAAGACGGACGCTGATAGTAGTGTTACTATCTACAAAGCTAGAATTGTCGCAAAAGGTTTTCGACAAAGTTCAATGTGTTGACTACGATGAGAGTTTCTCACTCGTATCTATGCTCAAGTCTGTCCGAATCATGTTAGCAATTGCCGCATTTTATGAAATCTGGCATATGGATAAAGAAAACTACATTCCTTAATAGATTTATTAAAGAAGAGTTGTATATGATACAACCAGAAGGTTTTGTCAATCCTAAAGGTGCTAACAAAATATGCAAGCTCCAGCGATCCATCTATGGACTGGTGCAAGAATCTCGGAGTTGGAATATACGCTTTGATAAGTTGATCAAAGCATATAGTTTTATACAGACTTGCGGTGAAGCCTGTATTTACAAGAAAGTGAGTGGGAGCACTACAACATTTCTGATAAGTATATGTGAATGACATATTGTTGATCGGAAATAATGTAGAATTATTCTGTAAAGCATAAAGGAGTGTTTGAAAGGAGTTTTTTTTCAAAGAAAGACTTCGGTAAAGCTGCTTACATATTGAGCACCAAGATCTATAGAGATAGATTAAGACGCTTGATAAGTTTTTTTCAATGAGTACATACCTTGACAAGATTTTGAAGTAGTTCAAAATGGAACAGTCAAAGAAAGAGTTCTTACCTGTGTTGCAAGGTGTGAAATTGAGTAAGACTCAAAGCCCGACCACGGCAGAAGATAGAAATAGAATGAAAGTCATTCCCTATGCCTCAGCCATAGGTTCTATAAAGTATGCCATGCTGTGTACCAGATCTATTATATACCCTACACTGTGTTAAGCAAGGGAGTACAATAGTGATCTAAGAGTAGATCACTGGACAGCGGTCAAAATTATCCTTAATGGAATAAGGAAATATTTCTCAATTATGGAGGTGACAAAAAGGTTCGTCGTAAAAGGTTACGTCGATGCAAGTTTTGACACAGATCTGGATGACTCTAAGTCTCGATCTAGATACATATTGAAAGTGGGAGCAATAAGCTAGAGTAGCTCCGTGCAGAGCATTGTTGACATAGAAATTCGCAAAATACTTACGGATCTGAGTGTTGCAGACCCGTTGACTAAAATTATCTCACAAGCAAAACATGATCACACCTTAGTACTCTTTGGGTGTTAATCACATAGCGATGTGAACTAGATTACTGACTCTAGTAAACCCTTTTGGGTGTTGATCACATATCGATGTGAACTAGATTACTGACTCTAGTAAACCCTTTTGGGTGTTGATCACATATCGATGTGAACTATGGGTGTTAAATCACAAGGCGATGTGAACTAGATTATTGACTCTAGTGCAAGTGGGAGACTGAAGGAAATATGCCCTAGAGGCAATAATAAAGTTATTATTTATTTCCTTATTTCATGATAAATGTTTATTATTCATGCTAGAATTGTATTAACCGGAAACATAATACATGTGTGAATACATAGACAAACAAAGTGTCACTAGTATGCCTCTACTTGACTAGCTCGTTAATCAAAGATGGTTATGTTTCCTAACCATGAACAATGAGTTGTTATTTGATTAACGAGGTCACATCATTAGTTGAATGGTCTGATTGACATGACCCATTCCATTAGCTTAGCACCTGATCGTTTAGTATGTTGCTATTGCTTTCTTCATGACTTATACATGTTCCTATGACTATGAGATTATGCAACTCCCGTTTGCCGGAAGAACACTTTGGGTGCTACCAAACGTCACAATGTAACTGGGTGATTATAAAGGAGCATTACAGGTGTCTCCAAAGGTAGATGTTGGGTTGGCGTATTTCGAGATTAGGATTTGTCACTCCGATTGTCGGAGAGGTATCTCTGGGCCCTCTCGGTAATACACATCACATAAGCCTTGCAAGCATTACAACTAATATGTTAGTTGTGAGATGATGTATTACGGAACGAGTAAAGAGACTTGCCGGTAACGAGATTGAACTAGGTATTGGATACCGACGATCAAATCTCGGGCAAGTAACATACCGATGACAAAGGGAACAACGTATGTTGTTATGCGGTCTGACCGATAAAGATCTTCGTAGAATATGTAGGAGCCAATATGGGCATCCAGGTCCTGCTATTGGTTATTGACCGGAGACATGTCTCGGTCATGACTACATTGTTCTCGCACCCGTAGGGTCCGCACGCTTAAGGTTACGATGACAGTTACATTATGAGTTTATGCATTTTGATGTACCGAGGGTTGTTCGGAGTCCCGGATGTGATCACGGACATGACGAGGAGTCTCGAAATGGTCGAGACGTAAAGATTGATATATTGGAAGCCTATGTTTGGACATCGGAAGTGTTCCGGGTGAAATCGGGATTTTACCGGGTTACCGGGAGGGTTACCGGAACCCCTCGGGAGCCATATGGGCCTTCATGGGCCTTAGTGGAAAGGAGAAAAGGGCAGCCCAAGGGGGCTGCGCACCTCCCCCCTCCCCTAGTCCTATTAGGACTAGGAGAGGTGGCCGGCCACCCTTCTCCCTCTTTCCCCCTTTGGGGAATCCTAGTTGGAATAGGATTGGAGGGGAGTCCTACTCCCGGAAGGAGTAGGACTCCTCCTGCGCCACCTCTCCCTGGCCGGCGCCCCCTCCCCCCTTGGCTCCTTTATATACTAAGGTAGAGGCACCCCAAAAGACACAAGTTGATCCACGTGATCTATTCCTTAGCCATGTGCGGTGCCCCCTGCCACCATATACCTCGATAATACTGTAGCGGAGTTTAGGCGAAGCCCTGCTGCTGTAGTTCATCAAGATCGTCACCACGCCGTCGTGCTGACGGAACTCTTCCCCGACACTTTGCTGGATCGGAGTCCGGGGATCGTCATCGAGCTGAACGTGTGCTCGAACTCGGAGGTGCCGTAGTTTCGGTACTTGATCGGTTGGATCGTGAAGACGTACGACTACTTCCTCTACGTCGTGTCATCGCTTCCGCAGTCGGTCTGCGTTGGGTACGTAGACAACACTCTCCTCCTTGTTGCTATGCATCACATGATCTTGCGTGTGCGTAGGAATTTTTTTGAAATTACTACGAAACCCAACATGGTGCGCCTCCCACAAGGGCCCATGGCGCCTAAGAGGTAGGAAGGGGGCAAACCCTAAAGGGGATGGGCCTTGGGGCCCATCTAGCTGCGCCTCCCTCCCCTCTCCCCTCTTGGCCGCCACCCCCTTTGCCATCTAGGGCTGCCGCCCCCTAGGGGTGGGAACCCTAGAGGGGGCGCACCCTCCTTCCTCTCCCCTATATATAGTGAGGCATAGGGCTGCCCATAACATGTGATTCGATCTCTCGTTGGTGCAGCCCTGCATCTCTCTCTCCCTCCTCTTCTGTGGTGCTTGGCGAAGCCCTGCAGGATTGCCACGCTCCTCCATCACCACCACGCTGTTGTGCTGCTGCTGGATGGAGTCTTCCTCAACCTCTCCCTCTCTCCTTGCTGGATCAAGGCGTGGGAGACGTCACCGGGCTGCACGTGTGTTGAACGCGGAGGTGCCGTGCGTTCGGCACTTGATCATCGGTGATTTGAATCACGACGAGTAAGACTCCATCGACCCCGTTCACTTGAACGCTTCCGCTTAGCGATCTACAAGGGTATGTAGATGCACTCTCCTTCCCCTCGTTGCTAGTCTCTCCATAGATAGATCTTGGTGATACGTAGGAAAATTTTGAATTTCTGCTACGTTCCCCAACACAATATACCTTTATTTACCTTGCCATCCTTTTTATCCGCCAAATACTTGGGGCAGTTCCACTTCCAGTGACCAGTCCCTTTACAGTAAAAGCACTTAGTCTCAGGCTTAGGATCAGACTTGGGCTTCTTCACTTGAGCAGCAACTTGCTTGCCGTTCTTCTTGAAGTTCCCCTTCTTCCCTTTGCCCTTTTCTTGAAACTAGTGGTCTTGTCAACCATCAACACTTGATGTTTTTCTTGATTTCTACCTTCGTTGATTTCAGCATCACGAAGAGCTTGGGAGTTGTTTCCGTTATCCCTTGCATATTATAGTTCATCACGAAGTTCTACTAACTTGGTGATGGTGACTAGAGAATTCTGTCAATCACTATCTTATCTGGAAGATTAACTCCCACTTGATTCAAGCGATTGTAGTACTCAGACAATCTGGGCACATGCTCACTAGTTGAGCGATTCTCCTCCATCTTTTAGCTATAGAACTTGTTGGAGACTTCATATCTCTCAACTCGGGTTTTTGCTTGAAATATTAACTTCAACTCCTGGAACATCTCATATGTTCCATGACGTTCAAAACGTCTTTGAAGTCCCGATTCTAAGCCATTAAGTATGGTGCACTAAACTATCAAGTAGTCATCATATTGAGCTATCCAAACGTTCATAACGTCTGCATCTGCTCCTGCAATAGGTCCGTCACCTAGCGGTGCATCAAGGACATAATTCTTCTGTGCAGCAATGAGGATAAACCTCAGATCACGGATCCAATCCGCATCATTGCTACTAACATCTTTCAACACAATTTTCTCTAGGAACATATCAAAATAAACATATGAAAGAAACAACGCGAGCTATTGATCTACAACATAGATATGCTAATACTACCAGGACTAAGTTCATGATAAATTTAAGTTCAATTTAATCATATTACTTAAGAACTCCCACTTAGATAGACATCCCTCTAATCCTCTAAGTGATTACGTGATCCAAATCAACTAAACCATGTCCGATCATCACGTGAGATGGAGTAGTTTCATTGGTAAACATCACTATGTTGATCATATCTACTATATGATTCACGCTTGACCTTTCGGTCTCTGTGTTCCGAGGCCATATCTGTATATGCTTGGCTCGTCAAGTATAACCTAAGTATTCCGCGTGTGCAACTGTTTTGCACCCGTTGTATTTGAACGTAGAACCTATCACACCCGATCATCACGTGATGTCTCAGCACGAAGAACTTTCGCAACGGTGCATACTCAGGGAGAACACTTCTTGATAATTTAGTGAGAGATCATCTTATAATGCTACCGTCAATCAAAGCAAGATAAGATGCATAAAAGATAAACATCACATGCAATCAATATAAGTGATATGATATGGCCATCATCATCTTGTGCTTGTGATCTCCATCTTCGAAACACCATCATGATCACCATCGTCACCGGCGCGACACCTTGATCTCCATCGTAGCATCGTTGTTGTCTCGCCAATCTTATGCTTCCATGACTATCGCTACCGCTTAGTGATAAAGTAAAGCATTACATCGCGATTGCATTGCATACAATAAAGCGACAACCATATGGCTCCTGCCAGTTGCCGATAACTCGGTTACAAAACATGATCATCTCATACAATAAAATTTAGCATCATGTCTTGACCATATCACATCACAACATGCCCTGCAAAAACAAGTTAGACGTCCTCTACTTTGTTGTTGCAAGTTTTACGTGGCTGCTACGGGCTTAAGCAAGAACCAATCTTACCTACGCATCAAAACCACAAAGATAGTTTGTCAAGTTGGTGTTGTTTTAACCTTCGCAAGGACCAGGCGTAGCCACACTCGGTTCAACTAAAGTTGGAGAGACTGTCGCCCGCAAGCCACCTATGTGCAAAGCACGTCGGGAGAACCGGTCTTGCGTAAGCGTACGCGTAATGTCGGTCCGGGTCACCTCGTCCAACAATACCGCCGAACCAAAGTATGACATGCTGGTAAGCAGTATGACTTATATCGCCCACAACTCACTTGTGTTCTACTCGTGCATATAACATCAACATATAAAACCTAGGCTCGGATGCCACTGTTGGGGAACGTAGTAATTTCAAAAATTTTCCTACGCACACGCAAGATCATGGTGATGCATAGCAATGAGAGGGGAGAGTATGATCTACGTACCCTTGTAGATCGCAACGGAAGCGTTTACACAACGTAGAGGAAGTAGTCGTACGTCTTCCCGATCCGACCGATCCAAGCACCGTTACTCCGGCACCTCCGAGTTCTTAGCACACGTACAGCTCGATGACGCTCCCCGGGCTCCGATCCAGCAAAGCTTCGGGGATGAGTTCTGTCAGCACAACGGCGTGGTGACGATGATGATGTTCTACCGACGCAGGGCTTCGCCTAAGCACTACAACGATATGACCGAGGTGGAATATGGTGGAGGGGGGCACCGCACACGGCTGAGGAACGACCAAGAAGATCAACTTGTGTGTTCTAGGGTGCCCCCTGCCCCCGTATATAAAGGATCCAAAGGGGGGGTGCGGCTGGCCTTGAGGAGGCACGCAGGAGGAGTCCTACTCCTACCGGGAGTAGGACTCCCCTCCCGTTCCTTGTCCAACTAGGAGAGGTGGAGGGAGAGAAGGAAAGGGGGGGCGCCGCCCCTCCCTCCTTGTCCAATTCGGACTAGGGGGAGAGGAGGCGCGCGGCCTGCCCTGGCAGCCCCTTCCTCTTCTCCACATTAGGCCCATGAGGCCCATTAACCCCCCGGGGGGTTTCGGTAACCCCCCGATGCTCCAGTTTTATCCGAAACTTCACCGGAACCCTTCCGGTGTCCGAATATAGTCATCCAATATATCAATCTTTATGTCTCGACCATTTCGAGACTCCTCGTCATGTCCGTGATCACATCCGGGACTCCGAACTAACTTCGGTACATCAAAATGCATAAAACTCATAACAACTGTCATCGTAACTTTAAGCGTGCGGACCCTACGGTTCGAGAACAATGTAGACATGACCGAGACACGTCTCTGGTCAATAACCAATAGCGGGACCTGGATGCCCATATTGGCTCCTACATATTCTACGAAGATCTTTATCGGTCAGACCGCATAACAACATACGTTGTTCCCTTTGTCATCGGTATGTTACTTGCCCGAGATTCGATCGTCGGTATCCAATACCTAGTTCAATCTCGTTACCGGCAAGTCTCTTTACTCGTTCTGTAATACCTCATCTCACAACTAACATATTAGTTGTAATGCTTGCAAGGCTTATGTGATGTGTATTACCGAGAGGGCCCAGAGATACCTCTCCGACAATCGGAGTGACAAATCCTAATCTCGAAATACGCCAACCCAACATCTACCTTTGGAGACACCTGTAGAGCTCCTTTATAATCACCCATTTACGTTGTGACGTTTGGTAGCACACAAGGTGTTCCTCCGGCAAACGGGAGTTGCATAATCTCATATTTAAAGGAACATGTATAAGTCATGAAGAAAGCAATAGGAACATAGTAAACGATCGGGTGCTAAGCTAGTGGAATGGGTCATGTCAATCAGATCATTCAACTAATGATGTGATCCCATTAATCAAATAACAACTCTTTGTCTATGGTTAGGAAACATAACCATCTTTGATTAACGAGTTAGTCAAGTAGAGGTATACTAGTGACACTCTGTTTGTCTATGTATTCACACATGTATTATGTTTCCGGTTAATACAATTCTAGCATGAATAATGAACATTTATCATGAAATAAGGAAATAAATAATAACTTTATTATTGCCTCTAGGGCATATTTCCTTCACCTGCTTCTTTCCTTTCTTGTTTGCTATCGAATAATTGAGCCCCTCGTTGTGACTTTTTCTTTTCCATGGAGTACAATATTTACTATAAAAAGAGACACATCCGTGACATTATGGCCCGAATGAATTTTTTTCTGTCATGGTTATGACACTTCTATGACGAAAATTGTGACATAAACATGTATCATCAGTGTTGTGGTGGGCTCCTACTTCTATGATAAAAAATTATGACAACAAATGGGCTTTACATCCTGGGCCGGTCGGAGACGCACCGACGTGACATTCTTTGGTCCTCCATGACGCAGTACAAGAATCAGCTTCTTTGTCGTCTGCCATGGCTGCGGCAAAGGTACCAAAAGCGGACGGCAAACCTCTTTGCCGTTTGCCACCGACGACAAAGCTGCCCGGCAAAGAAAGCTACGGTAAACTGGTTCTTTGCCGTCTGCTTTCTCAAAGCGGACGGCAAAGAACCTTCTTTGCCGTCTGTGGTAGACGACAAAGAATGTGGACGGTAAATAACATGCGTTAGCCACGTTAGGTGGCTAACGGCAACATTTACCGTCCGCCAGCGGACGACAAACGCTCACATCCTTTGTCATCTGCCACAAACGGCAAAGTAACCAAATGGTATAGCTCCCAGATTGCGCAAATTGCTGCCACGTGGCCTCTTTGCCATCCGTGGCAGACGACAAAGGCCCCTTTGCCGTCGGTGGTAGACGGCAAAGAGGCTGCATTGCCTAGTTTTTCTGTTTTTTCTTATATTCAACCATTTTCACAACAAATAGATGATATATATATTTTTCACAGGGCAATTTCAGAGCAATCATATGAGATATCCGACACATAAAATTTCATCATACATGCATAGTTCCATCCAACCATACATAGCAAGTTCCACATACAGGCATCCAACCATACATATTACAGTAGTTTCATCCAACCATACATGCATAGTTCATCGATACAAGCAGTCCATCAATGCAAGCTTCCGTGAAGTGAATGAAATCTGCAAAATGGGAAATAAGGAAGGTAGAAGAAGAAGATTAGAAGAAGAAGAAGAAGAAAATGAATAAGAAGAAGTATATGACATTTAGAAGAAGAAGTATGCCGGCATGCTCAAGTTTGATGATGAGTGATCTATGGCGGAGAGCATCATCCCTTTTTTATGCCGGCAATTATGCTGGCATGACCACGGTCAAGATGGCGTGGTCGAACTCCCGTCCCTTTTTTGTGTGCTGGCATGTGTCGACCGCTGGCAAGTGCGCCAGCAATGAACCGTGTGGTGGTTTTTCTGAAGGTTGGCATGTATGCCGGCCGTTAACATGGCGCCGGCATGACTTCTAGGCTATGACATGGCCGTTGACATGATCTACACTTAGGAGACTTCTAAAATTTGTGTGTGGACATAAAATGGATCGGTACGTTAGGCGCAGAGCCGACCCAAACGAAAAAAGGGGCGGACGCCGAGCGGGCAGCCGACCTAAACGGACGAAAAGCAAACAAAGCGCGCGTTGTTTGGGTCAGCGCGTTGGAGTTGCTCTTACAGGTGCGTTTGATAGGGTGCATGGGCTCATTTGAGCTATGCCCATCTAATGCATAAAAAGGCCCTCAGCCATGCCCATCTCATGCACCCTAGACAGGCTGCATGGAGGCAGCCATGCTGGCCCTGACACTCAAAAAAATTCAGAATTTCAAATTTTGTTTAAATTTTTGAAAATGTTTAGAATGTCAAATATATTTAAATTTTCAAAAATTGTTCAGAATTTCAAAAAAAACAAAAAATTCAAAAATGTTTGGAATTTCAAATAAATCAAAATTTGTTTGATTTTTTTTATAAAATATTCATTTTTTAAAAAAATTCGTAAAATTTCAGAATTTTAAATATGTTCAAATTTTCAATTTTTTTTTCAAAATCTATTTAAATTTTCAATAAATATTTGAAATGATTTTTTATTTTTTTTCAAAATATGTATAGATTTTTATTCACGTTTTTGCAATTTTGTTCACCATTCAATTTTTTTTTTGGAAATCGAAATTGTTCAGCATGTCTAAACACATGCAGACCGCTAAACAAAGTCTCAGCTTAGCATATCTTAGCGCATACATCGCTGCCGAACAACAGCAACTGCATGAATTCAGCATGTATATAGTCAGCATGTATGAGAGAAGAACAACTAAACTAGGTTCATACATGCTATCAAACACACCCTGCGAGTGGCACGGAAAAAAAGAGTAGATGTCTCTCGCTTCTGGCTGGGCTACGAGCCAACCCAGGCCTGCCTCATATATATGTGTCTCAAAAAGAAAAGCTCTGCCCCCAAATCGTCGTTCCTCAACCAAAAAGAAAAAAAAAAGCAGATCTATCTAGGTTACTATGCGTCGCGGCGGCCATGGTCTCGCGCAGCGCCCCCGCCGCGGCGGCCAAGTCTATCGGCCTCGCGCCGCGCTCCCGCCGCCCGCCCCCGCGGCCGTCCCCCTGGTCGGGAACCCGCTGCCCGCTCCAGCAGGCAACCGGCAGCAGGCCCCCGTGCCGCCGCTCGCCCCAGGAAGGGCTCCAGCAGCCAACCGACCGCAGGCCCCTGTGCTGCCGCCTGCCGCAGGAGGCAATCGGCCCCCAGCGCCTACGCCGACCGCCTCCGCCGTCAACCCGCGGCCGCTCGCCCCAACCAGGAACACGCTGTCTGCGGCCGGTGCTCTCGGGGGCAGCTCCCATGGCGGCATTCCCCTGCTCCCGCAGGCCCCAGCCAACAGCTCTCTCCCCACCAACAGCCAGCCCCCGCCCAGTGTCGGCGTCTCTGGAGGCCCGTCGCAGGGAGGCGGCAATCCATCGCTGCCAGCAGCCCAATCCTCTGGAAGCATCAAGAAGAAAAAAGGGAAGTGCAAAAAGTGCTCAGATCCGGGTCATGTCATTGAAGATTGTCCGAAGTTACCATGTCTACGTTGCACAGGAACTAGACACACCAGGGGCAACTGCACTACCCCTGCCGGGCCAGTGTGTTTCCGGTGTTGCGACATTGGTCACTATTTGAAGGATTGTGTGAGCCAAGTTTATGGCAGACGATGTACGACATGTGGCGGGGCCGGGCATGGTGATCCCAATAATCCGAAGCACAATATCAATGACTCTGTCCAACTGTCGGCAGTCTGGCCATGTTTATCGTGACTGTCCTTCCTTGATCTAAAATTATACTGCTTGTACTCCTAGGTGATGTTTGGTTAGTAAGATGCTTGTACTCCACCTTTGGACAATATACCTTATAAGACAATACTTTAGTTTGTTCCAAGTTATTTCAGCGTTCTGATGATGTGGTTCAGATCACCAAAAATGTTGTGTTATCTACTCTTTCCAAGAAAGAATTTTTAGAACTATTTGAAACCTTGAGCGACCAACTTTCACTTATATGGAATAGATTCTTAAAATTTCATAGGTGAGGTTAAATTCTTTCTTTGTTTTATTCAGCGGATGGACATTTTTTATTACTTTGATGTGTTAGTGCTTAGCACCACTGTTTCTTAACATTTTAGATTATCAGTGCCAAGAGATAGTGAGAACTGAGAAGAAGAGCATTTACTGCCTGAAGAGTATCTCCCAGCTTGGATATGGCATCCTGTTATAGGTTAAGATTTACTCAAATGGTTTTTACTTAACCTTGGTTCTAACATTTGAAACAATTTTCCTTCTCTAGGTGTGGGCATTAACAGGCTGTAGCTCGAGTCAGACGTCATGCTCTGCTGCAAAATTTTGTATCTCTTCATGATCACTGTCCTCACCAGCGACATCCAGGATGCGCAGATTGATTGTTAACTCGCTTGACATCTGGTAGCTACTGGCTTACTTTTACTACTTATAATACTGAGATTTGCTCATGTTGCTTCTCTTTTATCCTGTGGCAAATATGTTGGATTGTTTATTTTGTATGAAAGCATTAATTGGAAGGCTTTTAGGACTCGTTGATCTCTTTTTTTTTTAACTGAACACTGGCTGATCTTCATTTTACCTATAAAGGGAAGAGGGCGGTAACAGATATAAAAAAGACCGACAAGAAAGCAACATTGAATTTTATTTTCTTTAGCTGCAGAAAATTCGCTTTTCAGTTCCAGATAAACCAGTTTATGGGTGTTCAATTGTATCACCGTAGAAGTTTGATTTTAATAAACCTTTTCCCTCCATATAGGGATTAATGTGCCAAACAGTTATTTAGGCTTTAGCTATGTTATTGATCACATGTCGGTGCTTCTATCTGGTTAAGCCGTTACAATAGGAATCAATAATTAATTTTACAGCTTAGGCCAACCTTGAAAAGAAAGGAAATGAACAGTTCTGTTACAAAGATAACACCATAGGGCAAGCATGAGCTTTATCTGTTGCTTCTTGCATGTTTTTAGTCGATGCAATGGAGGATTGTTTGTTGTGTTTTACATTCTGTAGCTTTTTACGTATCTGTATATTTTCCCCTATTGTGGATCCAAATTTTACAAGGAATCCTTGGTGATTCTGAATTTATTTCTGTGATACAGAATGTGAGATCGTTGATGGGCATGGCTGATAATTTCTTATGTGGAAACGAATCAGGTGCTTCTCTTGATGTCTGATCTGTATAATTACAGATTTATTATATTTTTATGTTTCATGATTTTGGCGACCTGAACAAAGACTTCTACAAAAAGAGTTGGAAACCATGAGTCTTAGCTATAGGATCCAGCTTTGGGGTACAGGCTGTACATGTAGGTCCAAAACAGTACTAGTGTTGCCTGTATGCAGTGTTCTAGATGATAGCTACCTTGCTCTAATACCAGCCGGTGTTTTAGAGCTATACATCCTGTTTGTGCTAAACGAATTTTAAGTTTCAGTTGTAAAATCAAATTTTGGTTGATTTATTAATTTCTGAGCGTAGTGATTGAGGAACATGTTGGGGGATTTATGAATTTGTGCAACATCGAGGCACATTTATTCTGTGTGTCCATATCTGCAGGACATTCTTCTCTTCTTCTGATCGTAGTGACTGAGAAACATGTTAGGGGACTAAAACAGGTTCCTATACAAGTATATAGGAGTCTTGCATACAGTGACTGCATAAAATCAGTCGAGCCAGCAAAATTTGTGGCCACAGCTGGCCTATCAGATGGTTTGTTGTTTACTGAACTTGACATGTATCTGTTTTACGGACCTATGGTGTTGTGGTCTGAGTGCACGAACCAATTGTGAAACAGCAGTTTGTTCTACATACCTCGATCCTTGAATTAACTTGTTTGGTTTTCCTGGCAATGAAGAATGGGTGTGAATTGTAATAAGAATGGGAATGAGTGTTATAAGTCGACCTTTCAGAAAACGAGCTAGATACAGTAACTTTTATGGTTGAAGGGTCAATTATGAGTTGATAATTTGTTCCTCCACTAAAAACTGTGTTTCATTGTAAAGATTTTTCTCTATCTGTCTACAATCTAAGGTTTGAAAGCTCTTCCATCTTCCTGCATGGTAGTCTCCTTATGCTTAGCTTTTTGTCAGACCTGATGGACAGCCCTGCGTTGAGGCTCTAGAATTTATTTTGGTGCGAACATGTTCATTGCAGTTGGTGAAGAGAGATACAAAGATGCAGGAAATGTTTCTGTGTTTTGATGGCCTTGTTTGGATGCATCAATGCACTAGAAACAACGGGATGATATTTGGCTATTTGATAAGGATTTCATACATTTATGTGTTCTCAAGATGTTTCAAAATATTTTATTCTGCTGGAAGGTGAGGATTGTCGTGAGCCGTAAGATTGCCATTATTGAAGAAAGGACCGCAATACATAGACAAGTGGTACAACTCACAACATTTGGTTAGGTTTGCCCGTTAGAAATTTTGAAAATGATTAGCATTGCTAATCTCCATTCGTGCATTTTCATTTGATTTTCCGTTCTGTGAGTATCTTATGACCTTATATGCACGCCTGGTAGTCAGCAGACACTCAATGAAGGTAGCCCTTGAAAGTAATTTAGCACTACTCTTGCTGATTATTATTATTTATTTTGGATAATTTGAATGGTATTATAATTCTCTGTAAAATCTTATTAAGGTATGCTATGAGTGAAGGTGTGGGTTCTGCTTTCTAAGCAATAAACCCCAGGTCAACTTTGTCTAGAGTGCAGATGATCTTCTATTGTTTTCTGCTGCTGCGAGATGATGCAGCAATTTTTTGGGTAGCCTGTTCAGCTGGTCCCTCACCTGGACTAACCGAGATGTGTATTGCCATGATAAATACCACATGGTTGACTGTATGCAGCATCTGCATTGATAGTCATGGCAATGATCCTTATAAGATGTGGATTACAAATTCTTCAACATATTTGTATTATCGAGATGCTGAGTGCCAGGCATTGGCAGGCCCTATATTTCTAGACTAAGTGAAACTGTACTTCTTAACATATGCAAGGCATAGTTTCTTAATTCTTTTATCCAGGACAAATGGGAAGTTCCTGTTGAGACAAGGGACTAGAATCGCTAATTTCTGGTATTGGCAGCCATTAATGTGTTCTTGAGTTTATTGCTGACCTTTCCCTTCCTAATTTCCAGGATCTCCTCGGCTTCTCCTTCATCGGCAGCGAATGGAGTCCCAGATCGAAGATCACATGCTTGTTCCTATTAATTCATAAATGTGGTAGGTCAAGAATCATCTCCCTATTCAGCTAAGATGTCTTTTGCCTATACTGTTATTTCAGGTTTTGCTTCTAATATGTTCTTTCCTGGTCGTAGACTATCTCCATTCAGGTCAAGACCTCATCACATCAATGCCCAGGTCCCTGGTGAGCCCATTCCCTTCTTTAGTTTCTCCATACCACTTATATAGTTTACTTTAATCACCTTCAAGCAATCTCTGTCCTAAACAATTAGTGTAGAGGTGATAAAAATTGATGCCTTCCCTCCCAAGCTTCTAGAATATTTAAGCATTTGATTTGTAAAGCACCCAAGCTGTATGGTGGACTTATTTATGTATGCACTTTCCCCTTTATGTTCTACTCCCTCCGTCCGGAAATACTTGTCGGAGAAATGGATGTATAGTATTTCAGTACCGATGATCTGTTCTCCAAGACAGTAGCGTTTTAACATTCAGCAATCATCTCAAATGTGCATGGGTTTATAGAAATTTGTAGCCATCAGTGGGAGTGACGATGCTCCCCCATGTTCTTGCTGCTCGTTTGTCCCGCCCTAGACAGCTCAGGCATGGGCCATGTATCTTGCTTTCTTGCTATTGGGCACTTTCTCTTAGAATGTTACTGCTCATAGTTAATATATCAACATCTTGAATGGCATGTATATTTATTATTCTCATGTTTTACGTACTTGGGATCTTATAAATTAGAATGCTAGAAGGGGTACCGCTCATGGTTTAACTTATCAAGTTGTTGTTCGGTTGTTGATTGCTTGATTTTTCCTCGGGCAGGAGAGGGCCTTGAGAGCCACAGCGGCCGTCCAGTACAGAACAAGGTATGTTCAGTTGTGGTTGTCTTGCATTTGCTTGCCGGCAAGCAACACTCACTTCCTGCATCTACTCTGTATTTTCTTATTGATTTTACCTGCTCGACAAAGTGTAAAATATAAGGTTAGGAGTTAGGTGCTCCTCTCTTTGCCTTTCACTTACTCCGCTCTCTGATTTTCACTTTATTGCCGACCTTTCCCTTCCTAATTTCCAGGAATCTACCAGACGAAACTGATTAATGTCTCTTGTGAACCTGGTCTCTTAAGGCATAGCTTTCTTTTATTCATTAATTAATGTATTTTAGATAGTGAAACTCTTCATAAGAATTTCCTACTGCAGTTGAAATGGTGTATCTGCATATAAAAATGATTATATATTTTCTTCTAAATTTCGGTAAGAGTTGTGATGGATGGCAAATTTAACTCACTATTTTTTTATGTAATACTTCCTCCGTTCCAAAACAAGTGTCTCAACCTCAATATAATTTTATACTGAAGTTAATACAAAGTTGCGACACTTATTTGTGAAAATTCACTGGCGTGCCCGAGCACGCCTGCTCACGGTATCTTCCGTCGTCCAACTCGTCATGAGATATGGGATGATGCGGTATTTCAGTGCGCGCATACGTGGTAGTTAATGCGTACACCTGGATGGATACCCGACGGGTCTACAGTTTGTGTAGACGGCCGTGCAGAACATAGCGACGGTGTTACGACACTATCAACATGGGCTGTAGGTACAAACGGCATGGAAAACGATGGGATCCTTTTCCACTGCCTCCCGGCCGACGCCGGCCGCATCTACGTCGACGGTTGCTTCCTCCGCTGCGGCGCGGGCAGCTTCACCACCGTCGCTTCTGACACCAGTGACATGTTCCTATGCTTAAACGACACTGCACTGGCCACACCGCACGCCGCCGCTCTGGTGTGCAACGTCACGCCGACCGCGCCAGGGGCGAGGGGGTACTACTACGCCGGGTGGGCGTCCGCGTCGGCGATGTCGACCGGGCGCGCGGGTGTACGTGGCGGCACAGTGCTGGAGGTCGTTGGACGCCATCGCGTGCCCCGCCTGCACGGCGAGCGCGCGACCGGGTGGTCCGGCAGCGCCTTCTCGGCGCCAATGCCGGATGCGTCGTCAGGTACGCGACGCAGCCCTTCTACCTGCCAGCCAAAGCTGCCGGCGGCGGCGGATCATCGAGTGCACACATTCTCAGTCTTACTTGCCGTTCCCGGTCCAAGTGTCGTGCATTGTCATGTACTCGTGTCTGAATTCTGCTGACAGCAACAGCGCATTCCACATAGTGATATTTCAGACTTCAGAGCGTGAAACCGCAAAATAAATCAGTATGAAACGCCATGAATATGACATCTTCTTTCTTCTTCTGGATTATCCATGGCAGCACGACACATAATCATCATCGTCTTCGCCTCCAACCTCTCCGCCATGGCAGTCATCAGCATAGTATTCATCTGGACATGAATGAGGCCCAGGAGAGACGACCTCCACGACGGTATGCCAAACGGTAAAATTACAATCACATATGTCCGATGCCACACTATGGTCTGATGATAGTTTCTGACACTCTGTAGACATGGATGGCTCAGGCCAGATCATCCGCACCAGCATGTCGTCACAGCTCGGCTTCCGGTACGAGGATCTGCGCAAGGCGACTAATGACTTAAACCAATCAGATCAACAAGCTTGCCCAGGGTGGCTATGGTTCAGTTTACAAGGTACATTGCCGTGCCATTTGGGACACCACACATTGGGACAAATGCAACACCGATTTCATTGATCATATTTCTTGAAATGCTTGCTTCATCTGAATTTGAGATTGTGATAATATGCTGGATATCCCAGGGTGTGCTTCCGGATGGCCGGGAGATCGCCGTGAAGCGGCTCTACCTCAACTTGCGGCAGTGGATCAACTAGTTCTTCAACGAGGTGAAGCTCGTCAGCCAGGTGCAGCACAAGAACCTCATCAAGCTCCTCGGGTGCAGCGTCGAGGGTCCCGAGAGCCTCCTCGTCTACGAGTACCTCTGCAACACCAGCCTCGATCACTACCTCTTTGGTAAGAAAAGAAAACAATCCCTGCATTCCGAAGTGAAAGATAATCTGTAACGCCCTCGATGCGGCTATAGCTCCCACGTATCGAGGCACGACTTAGAGACATAACCGCATTGAAAGCAATGTCGCAAGTTAGGCAATCATCACAACATCCCATGTAATATAGAATAAAAGGGGAGATACATAGTTGGCTTACACTCGCCACGTCACATCAAAGTACATAAATAACATACATCATCCAAACACTCATGGCCCGACTACGGCGCCAAAATAGAAGAAAACCCAACATGCGACACGGTCCCGATCAAACCCAACCGGGCACCACTACTGATCATCAGGAAAAGACACGTAGTATCGCTGAGAGTCCTCGTCGAACTCCCACTTGAGCTCGTACTCGCCACCTGGAGCGGAATCACCTGGACCTGCATCTGGTGTAATAGTAATCTGTGAGCCACAGGGACTCAGCAATCTCGCACCCTCGCGATCAAAACTATTTAAACTTATAGGAAGGGTAAGGCAAATATATGTGGAGCTGCAGCAAGCGACTAGCATATATGGTGGCTAACTTATTCGCAAAAGAGAGTGAGAAGAGGAGGCAAAGCACGAGCGAGAATCTAGAGAGAGCAACCTGCGCAAACATAACTCCAACACCGTGTCCACTTCCCGGACTCCGCCGAGAAGAGGCCATCACGGTAACACACACGGTTGATTCATTTTAATTAACTTAAGGTTCAAGTTATCTACAACCGGACATTAACAAATCCCATCTGCCCATAACCGTGGGCACGGCTTTCGAAAGTTCAATCCCTGCAGGGGAGTCCCAACTTAGCCCATGAGAAGCTCTCACGGTCAACGAAGGAATAGACCTCCACCCGAGACATTCTGATCAGACTCGGTATCCCGGTACAACAAGACATTTCGACAGGTTAAAACAAGACCAGCAACACCGCCCGAATGTGCCGACAAATCCTGATAGGAGCTGCACATATCTCTTTCTCAGGGCACACTCAGATGAACAATCCGTACAACTAAAACCAAACCTCGAGTTTCCCCGAGGGGGCGCTGCATAGGGCTCTAGTTCGGACCAACACTCAGAGGAGCACTGGCCCGGGGGGGGGGGGGCTAAAATAAGATGACCCTGGGGCTCCGGAAACCTAAGGGAAAAAGAGGCTAGGTGGCAAATGGTAAAACCAATGTTGGACATTGTTGGAAAAGCTTTAATCAAGGCGAACTATCAAGGGGTTCCCATTATAACCCAACCGCGTAAGGAACGCAAAATCCGGGAACATAACACCGATATGACGGAAATTAGGGCGGCAAGAGTGAAACAAAACACTAGGCGAGAGGCCGAGCCTTCCACCCTTTACCAAGTATATAGATGCATTAAGATAACATAGCAAGATAATGATATCCCAACAAGTAAATAAATGTTCCAACAAGGAACGACTCCAATCTTCACCTGCAACTAGCAACGCTATAAGAGGGGCTGAGCAAAGCGGTAACATAGCCAATCAACGGTTTGCTAGGACATGGTGGGTTAGAGGTTCAACATGGCAATTGGGAGGCTGACAAGCAAAAGGTAGACATCATAGCATTGTCATAGCAAAAGAGCGAGCAAACTAGCATAGCAAAGATAGTAGTGATTTCGAGGGTATGATCATCTTGCCTGCAAAGCTGTCAGAGTTGACTGGATCCTCAAAAGCAAACTCAACGGGCTCCTCGCTAGCGAACTCATCTCCCGGCTCTACTCAAACAAGACAAACAAGCCACAAGGATACAATCAGCCACGTGCAAGCTCAAACAATAAGATGCAAAGATGGTATGCTATGCGGGATGCGATGCGGGATGCAAAATGCAAGATATGACAGGAAATGCATGACCTGGCCTCAACTTGGAAAACCAAGTGTGCCACTGGAAAGAGGGGATGAAATCGCTTGAAAACGATATAAAGAACGCCGGAATCGGAGTTACGGTTTGGAAATGGCAAGCGATTCAAATATGACACCGGGCTGCGATTTACAGCAAGTAGGCCTCTAAATGCAATGAAATGAATATGCTACAGCACTCAAACATGACAACAAAATACATGGCAGGGAAGCATTCAAGATGCTTAACAAAAGACTAGCAATGAGCTACGGCCAATTCATCCATCATGAGGTTCAAACAAGCATGGCAAAAACGCAAATGCAAAACAGATTCAGACTTAGTGAAATCAACACTTGTCTGAAATTTCAGATCGTGAAGCCCTCTTCGGAGCAACAAAACAACATGCTACAGGACCTGATTAAGACAAAGAAGAACATGACATGGAGCTACTCAACCAGCTTAACAAAAGACCCTTAGTGACCTTGAGCCAAAAGGGATCACAAAATATACTAACAAGCACACGAACATAGCTAAAACACAATCAGTTTTCAGACTTAGTGAAAACTGAGACATGCTGAAATTTAGCTCACGAAGGCATGTAAACGAGCTCGATGCACTCATTACGGTGCAAGTCATGGCAAGGCAAGCATACATCCATTAATAAGGCACAAAATACAAGCTAGTCATGGCAAGATCAATGGCATAGCATGCACGGATCAACTACAATAGCATCGGCAAAATCGCAAACAAGTTGACGATCTGCCCAGATTCACAACGAAGCAAAAGTAGAGCTCGATTGGCTCAAGCTAGGGTGCTCCATAATTGCAAACAAAGACATGGATGGATAGAGCATAACAAGATTAACAAAATTCCTTTACTGATCATCCTGAAAAGAGGCACGGATCACTAGGAAACGACACGAACATATGGCATCATGAACTAAACAATCCCAGACTTAGTGAAAACTACTAAGTCCCTGAACACAGATTTACCGGGTGCCTCACTTTGCAAGCTTGCACAAGTCATCACACACATCCTAAAAATACATGGGTTGCACCTCTGGAAATATAACAAAATCCTTAACAAAACATATGAGGACTCACAGGCATAGCATGCACACAATAATCATGGCAAAAATGACAAAAGTCTAAGATGAACTAGCAGATCTGACAATTAACTCATGAAGCCCTCTTCTAACAGCATTTCGGGCATCAAGATGAACTCAAATGAAAATGATGCAATTGAATGAAATGATGTACTCATCGAGACGAACATTTTGATATGCTATATGCCCAAACCGGAGCTACGGATGCGGAGATATAGCCGGTCAAAGTTAGCACAAAAATTAGGGTTCGGAGGAGAAAGTCAACCGAGGGGATTTTAGATCCAGATCTGGCACGGAAAATGAGGATCGCCGGGGTTGACTCCTGTTTGCCGGGAAGACGACGGGGATCGCCGGAGAGGGCCGGATCCGAGGCCGGTGAGACGGGGGGGGGGGGGGGCGCCGGGGCGCGGTCGCCGGCGCCGGGCGGTGGCGGCGCTCCTTGCCGGCGAGGTGGCGGAGCTTGGCGTCGGGCGACGGCGGCGTCCGGCGACCGGAGATGGGAGAGACGGCGGGGCTCGGCCGCGGTGGCTCCCAAGCGGCGGGGCGAGCCGAACGGGCCTCGGGGGTGAAATGATGTACTCATCGAGACGAACATTTTGATATGCTATATGCCCAAATCGGAGCTACGGATGCAGAGATATAGCCGGTCAAAGTTAGCACAAAAATTAGGGTTCGGAGGAGAAAGTCAACCGAGGGGATTTTAGATCCAGATCTGGCACGGAAAATGAGGATCGCCGGGGTTGACTCCTGTTCGCCGGGAAGACGACGGGGATCGCCGGAGAGGGCCGGATCCGAGGCCGGTGAGACCGGGGGGGGGGGGGGGCGCCGGGGCGCGGTCGCCGGCGCCGGGCGGTGGCGGCGCTCCTTGCCGGCGAGGTGGCGGAGCTTGGCGTCGGGCGACGGCGGCGTCCGGCGACCGGAGATGGGAGAGACGGCGGGGCTCGGCCGCGGTCGCTCCCAAGCGGCGGGGCGAGCCGAACGGGCCTCGGGGGCCCCGGCTGGGCCGAGCGGGCCGGCGGGACAGAGGCGGCGAAGTGGGGCGCCCGCGGGACAGGTGGCGTCGCGCTGTTGGTCCGGGCGGATCGACGGACGTGTCCGGCGCGTCCGGACGTGTCCGGCGCGCGAGATCTGTTTTTTTAGGGTTAGAGGAGGGGATCCGCGAAATTTTGGAGGGGGGGGTGTATTTATAGGCATAAGTGGAGTTAGGAGAGTCCAAATAAGGTGCGGTTTTCGGCCACGCGATCATGATCGAACGCTCTAGATGATGGAGCAGAGTTAGGTGGGTTTTGGGCCAAATTGGAGGGGTGTTGGGCTGCAACACACACGAGGCCTTTTCGGTCCCTCGGTTAACCGTTGGAGTATCAAACGAAGTCCAAATGATACGAAACTTGACAGGCGGTCTACCGGTAGTAAACAAAGGCCGCATGGCAAGTCTCGGTCCAATCCGGAAATGTTTAATCCCCACACACGAAAGAAAGTTAGAAATGACCACCGGAGGAGAACGAAGCTCCGGAATGCAAAACGGACAACAGGGAAAATGCTCGAATACATGAGATGAACACGTATGCAAATGCAATGCACATGATGACATGATATGAGATGCATGACAACGAAAACAACACACGGAGACAAAGATCCGAACCCGAGAAATAAATATAACTTAACGCCGGAAACGACAAGAGTTGGAGTACAAATTGGGAAAGTTATATCCGGGGCGTTACAACACTCCACCACTACGAAAGGATCTTGTCCCGAGATCTAGGACTGAAAGAACGCCGGGTACTCAGAACGGAGGTGATCCTCGCGTTCCCAGGTAGCTTCACGGTCGGAATGGTGTGACCACTTGACTTTGAGAAATTTGGTCAACTTGTTGCGAGTCTTGCGTTCAGTCTCTTCAAGAATAGCAACTGGGTGCTCACGATAAGAGAGATCTTCTTGGAGCTCAATGTCCTCGAAGTTGACTGTGCAGTCAGGAGTCTTGAAGCACTTTCGAAGCTGAGAGACATGGAACACGTCATGAACATTTGCAAAGTTTGAAGGAAGCTCGAGTTGATAGGCGAGGTCGCCTCTCTTGCTGACAATCTTGAAAGGTCCCACGTATCTCGGGGCAAGCTTTCCTTTGATACCGAAGCGACGAGTCCCTTTCATAGGAGAGACGCGGAGGTAAACATGATCTCCGATCTCGAAAGCCAAATCACGGTGCTTACTATCATAGTAGCTCTTCTGGCGGGATTGGGCTGCTTTGAGGTTATCACAAATGACTTTGCACATTTCTTCTGCCTCTGTGATTAAGTCATTACCCAGCAGCCGACGTTCACCGGTTTCGGACCAGTTGAGAGGGGTACGGCACTTCCTGCCATACAGAATTTCAAATGGGGCCTTGCCCAAACTTGCTTGGAAACTGTTGTTGTAGGAGAATTCAGCATAAGGAAGACAATCCTCCCACTTCATGCCGAAGGAGATCACACAAGCCCTGAGCATATCTTCAAGAATCTGATTGACACGCTCGACTTGACCGCTTGTTTGGGGATGGAAAGCAGTGCTGAAGCGGATGTTGGTGCCCATGGCCTTCTGAAAAGAATCCCAAAATTTGGAGGTAAAGATGCTGCCACGGTCTGAAGATATCACTTGAGGAATACCGTGCAGAGAGACAATTCGAGAGGTATAGAGTTCCGCCAATTGAGCTGCAGTGATCGACTCTTTGATAGGCAGAAAGTGAGCCACTTTGGTGAGCTTGTCGATGACAACGAATATAGCATCATTGCCACGCTTGGACTTTGGAAACCCAATCACAAAGTCCATTTCAATGTGGTCAAACTTCCATTCTGGAATGGCAAGAGGTTGGAGGAGACCTGCTGGCCTTTGGTGTTCTGCCTTCACTCTTCTGTAGACATCACATTCATTCACGAATTGAGCGATCTCGCACTTCATTCGAGTCCACTAATAAGCTTGCTTGAGGTCCTGATACATCTTCGTACTCCCAGGGTGGATGGAGAGGAGAGAATTGTGAGCCTCGTTCATGATCACTTTACGAAGGTCACCTTTGGGTACAACAATTCGATCCTCAAATAAGAGAGTGTCCTTGTCATCAAGGTGGTAGCACTTGTACTTGGACTGACTCTTGGCAATACCAATCTTCACCTTTTTCACCATAGCATCAAGAAGCTGGGCTTGGCGAATCTGGTCTTCCAAGGTAGGAGAGAGTTAAAGGTTGGCGAGGAAACCTTGAGGAACAACTTGCAGATTAAGTTTGCGGAAAGCTTCACAAAGCTCGGGTTGATAAGGCTTAAGAATCAGACTGTTGCAATACGCTTTTCTGCTCAAAGCGTCAGCAATCACATTGGCCTTGCCCGGAGTATACTCAATACTCGGATTATACTCTTGAATCATTTCGACCCATCGAGTTTGCCTGAGGTTGAGATTAGGCTGAGTGAAGATGTACTTGAGACTCTTGTGATCAGTGAAAATGTCCACTTTTCTTCCCAATAGAAGATGTCTCCAAGTCAAAAGAGCATGCACAACTGCCGCCAACTCGAGATCATGAGTGGGGTAGTTCTTCTCATTATGCTTCAAATGGCGAGAGGTATAAGCAACAACTTTCTTCTCTTGCATCAAAACTGCGCCAAGACCTTGGAGAGAGGCATCACAAAAGACCTCGTACGGCTTGGATTTATCAGGCGGAGTCAAAACTGGAGCAGTGATCAACTTCTCTTTCAAAGTGTTGAAAGCAATATCACACTCCGGAGACCAAACGTATTTGACGTGCTTCTGAAGAAGGTTAGAGAGAGACTTCGCGATCTTAGAAAAGTTTTCAACGAATCTTCGGCAATAGCTTGCGAGACCGAGGAAACTGCGGAGTTGCTTCACGTTCTGAGGAGGTTCCCAATTTACAATTGCAGACACCTTCTCAGGATTCACGGCAATACCCTTGGCAGAGATGATATGACCAAGATAAAGAACCTCATCGAGTCAAAATTCACACTTGGAGAACTTGGCATAGAACTGATGTTCTCTGAGCTTATCAAGAACCAAACGCAAGTGCTTGGCATGATCTTCCTTGTTTTTGGAGAAAACCAGAATGTCGTCGAGATAGACCAAAACAAAGTCATTGGTGTAGGCGTTGAAGATGAAGTTCATCATGCGAGAGAACATCGGAGGAGCGTTGACGAGGCCAAAAGACATGACAGTGTATTCATATGAACCAAAGCTTGTCCTGAAAGCCGTCTTGGGAATATCTTGCTCACAGATACGAATCTGGTGATAACCCATACGGAGATCAAGCTTGGAGAATACTTGAGCACCTTTGAGTTGTTCGAACAGCTCATTGATGTTGGGAAGTGGGTACTTGTTCTTGATGGTCTTCTTGTTCAATGGACGGTAATCAACACAAAGTCGGTCCGATCCACCCTTCTTCTTCACAAAAAGAACACCACAACCCCACGGAGAAGAACTAGGCCGGATGAGACCCATTCTCTCTTGCTCATCGAGTTGTTTCTTCAGCTCCTTCAACTCTTCAGGTCCGAGCTTGTAAGGACGTTTGCACACAGGTTCCGTGCCGGGCTCAAGATCAATAACGAATTCAATTGGCCGGTGCAGAGGCATTCCTGGGAGCTCTTCTGGAAAGACGTCTTGATATTCGCAAACGACTGGAATTTGCGAGATAGCATCCAGTTCACCCTTCTCATTGAGAGAAAACAAACGGATGGTATCATCATGAGCGGCAAAGACAATTACATCCTCAGATGAATGAGTCAATTGAATCTGCCTGGCTGCACAATCAAGCTGAGCCTTGTGCTTAGAAAGCCAATCCATTCCGAGAATAAGATCAATATCCGAGTTACCAAGAACCATTGGGGAAGAAAGGAACTTGTAATCGCCCAAAGTGATAGAGACATCGGGAGCAACCAAACTAGAAGTCAAAAGCTTGCCGGGAGAAACAACTTGCATGGCTTTGGGCATAATCTCAGTATCAACATCGTGCTTCGAAGCAAACGGGCATGACAAGAAAGAATGCGATGCACCAGTATCAAAAAGTACTTTTGCAGGAATATCATTAACAGGAAGGTTACCCATGATGACATCTGAAGAATCCTCTGCCTGAGCTGCGTTCATCAAGTTGACCTTGGCATGCTTGGGATTATGCTTGACCACTGCTGTACTTGCCGATCTCACAGGAGGAGGAGGAGGAAGACGCCTCTGGTTGAAACACTTGTTGGCATAGTGACCCTTTTCTTGGCACTTGTTGCACGTGACCTCTGAAAGCGGACGGTGGTACGGAGCACTCGGTCTTGGAGGTTGAGACGAAGACTTGTTCTGAAAGCCAGGGTTGGGTGGGTGGGAAGAACCACTGCCACTTTTGCTCTTCTGCTGATACGGCTGACGGAACGGAGGAGGAGGAAGCCAAAACTTCTGCTGCTTCGCCACTTGAGTAGAGGAAGAAGGAGTAGCATCTCTGGCTCGCTTCTTGGAAGCATCACACCTCAACTGAGCAGCCTCTTGCTTCAGTGCCATGTTGTAGAACTCATCGTATCTCAACGGCTCAAAGAGGACAAGAGCGAGCTGAATTTCTTCTCTGAGACCACCCCTGAACTGGTATATCATGCTCTTCTCATCAGGTACGTCCTGCTTGGCAAAGCGGGCGAGCTTCTGGAACAACTTGTTGTAGTCATAGACAGACAAAGAGCCTTGCTTCAGATTGCGGAATTCCTGACGCTTACTTTCAACCACACTTTGAGGGATGTGATGAGCTCAGAAATCTCGAGGGAAATCATCCCAAGTGATCAGGCGTCCACCTCTGGAATCCTTGTACTGCTGGAACCATTCTGCAGCCTGATCTTTGAGTTGGAAGGAAGCGAACTTGACGAAATCTTCAGGCCTGACGTTGCTGCATTCAAAATGCTTGCCCAGATCCACAAGCCAATCGTCAGCATCGGAAGCCTCAACACAATTGCTGAACGTCTTTGGACCATTAGTAAGGAACTGGTTCAGTGTAGCAAAATGATTCTGATTGTTGCCTTGATTCCCTTGCCTGCCTTGATTGTGCTCTTGGAGAATTTGCATGATCAACTGTGTGTTTGCATTGGTTGCGGCCATCACAGCTTGCCATGCCTCCGGAGGAGGTGGAGGTGGTGGCGGATCAGGATTCGGAGTCGTGCGCATTGGAGGAGCCATCCTGAAGAGGTTGACCACCATTAGCACATTGATAGACAAAATATTGAAGCTGAATCCAATGGAATGAAAATTGCAACATAAAGTCTTCACATCCGAACAAAATGAACGAATGCATTTCTCTTGAAGTGGTCACATATCCCTAAATTGCGAAGCCGCGTAGAATTAGGTAGAAGAAGTAAATCAACAAGGTACGGCTCAAGAACGAATAATCGGTAAGAAATCCCAATCTCAAACCAATATCCGTGGAAGAAAAACTAGAGCTACGAGAATTCCCACCTATGAAACTCCCGAAACTTTCCGGTTATGCAATCAGGTGTTGGGGATACAGGGGAAGCATAATATCTCACCCAAACTAGCAATTCCTACATTCAGCTGTATCCATCCTTCAACACATAACCAAGAAACCTTCGGAAACCATCTACCTCAACCTTCGAAAAGCATCCGTTATACAAGTTATGGCGATACTCCCGAACTCCCGCCCCAGTACTGGGTGGCGTCGAGGTTATCTCACCAACGAACTGCATAAAAGAGATTTTCGATGTCGGCGAACATATCCCAAGTATTTCAGAATTGCAACGATAAAATTATGATGACAACACCTCAGAGCTCAACTCCCCGGGACACTTCCACTAAACCCCTGACAGGAGGCACCAAGACAATGTTCTCATCATAAAACCATCGGAACGATTCCAAGATACTCGCGTGATCCTAAATTTTTTTTAGTGAAATTTGAGAAGAGAAGAGTCAAAACTCTACGTCAGGATGCCTTACCAGAGCGATGAGGAGACTGGGAAGTAAAAGAATTCCTAAGCTCTCCGATATATAATTCCTAAATGACTCAAAGCATTTTTCTAGACACAACTCGGCTGCTAAAAACGATCAAGCAATGGGGCTCCTAAGGTCGGGGAAGGCTCTGATTACCAACTTGTAACGCCCTCGATGCGGCTATAGCTCCCACGTGTCGAGGCACGACTTAGAGACATAACCGCATTGAAAGCAATGTCGCAAGTTAGGCAATCATCACAACATCCCATGTAATATAGAATAAAAGGAGAGATACATAGTTGGCTTACACTCGCCACGTCACATCAAAGTACATAAATAACATACATCATCCAAACACTCATGGCCCGACTACGGCGCCAAAATAGAAGAAAACCCAACATGCGACACGGTCCCGATCAAACCCAACCGGGCACCACTACTAATCATCAGGAAAAGACACGTAGTATCGCTGAGAGTCCTCGTCGAACTCCCACTTGAGCTCGTACTCGCCACCTGGAGCGGAATCACCTGGACCTGCATCTGGTGTAATAGTAATCTGTGAGCCACAAGGACTCAGCAATCTCGCACCCTCGCGATCAAAACTATTTAAGCTTATAGGAAGGGTAAGGTAAATATATGTGGAGCTGCAGCAAGCGACTAGCATATATGGTGGCTAACTTATTCGCAAAAGAGAACGAGAAGAGGAGGCAAAGCACGAGCGAGAATCTAGAGAGAGCAACCTGCGCAAACATAACTCCAACACCGTGTCCACTTCCCGGACTCCGCCAAGAAGAGGCCATCACGGTAACACACACGGTTGATTCATTTTAATTAACTTAAGGTTCAAGTTATCTACAACCGGACATTAACAAATTCCCATCTGCCCATAACCGCGGGCACGGCTTTCGAAAGTTCAATCCCTGCAGGGGAGTCCCAACTTAGCCCATGACAAGCTCTCACGGTCAACGAAGGAATAGACCTCCACCCGAGACATTCTGATCAGACTCGGTATCCCGGTACAACAAGACATTTCGACAGGTTAAAACAAGACCAGCAACACCGCCCGAATGTGCCGACAAATCCCGATAGGAGCTGCACATATCTCTTTCTCAGGGCACACTCAGATGAGCAATCCGTACAACTAAAACCAAACCTCGAGTTTCCCCGAGGGGGCGCTGCATAGGGCTCTAGTTCGGACCAACACTCAGAGGAGCACTGGCCCGGGGGGGGGAATAAGATGACCCTGGGGCTCCAGAAACCCAAGGGAAAAAGAGGCTAGGTGGCAAATGGTAAAACCAAGGTTGGGGATTGCTGGAAAAGCTTTAATCAAGGCGAACTATCAAGGGGTTCCCATTATAACCCAACCGCGTAAGGAACACAAAATCCGGGAACATAACACCGATATGACGGAAACTAGGGCGGCAAGAGTGGAACAAAACACTAGGCGAGAGGCCGAGCCTTCCACCCTTTACCAAGCATATAGATGCATTAAGATAACATAGCAAGATAATGATATCCCAACAAGTAAATAAATGTTCCAACAAGGAACGGCTCCAATCTTCACCTGCAACTAGCAACGCTATAAGAGGGGCTGAGCAAAGCGGTGACATAGCCAATCAACGGTTTGCTAGGACATGGTGGGTTAGAGGTTCAACATGGCAATTGGGAGGCTGACAAGCAAAAGGTAGGCATCGTAGCATTGGCATAGCAAAAGAGCGAGCAAACTAGCATAGCAAAGATAGTAGTGATTTCGAGGGTATGATCATCTTGCCTGCAAAGCTGTCAGAGTTGACTGGATCCTCAAAAGCAAACTCAACGGGCTCCTCGTTAGCGAACTCGTCTCCCGGCTCTACTCAAACAAGACAAACAAGCCACAAGGATACAATCATCCACGTGCAAGCTCAAACAATAAGATGCAAAGATGGTATGCTATGCGGGATGCGATACGGGATGCAAAATGCAAGATATGACAGGAAATGCATGAACCTGGCCTCAACTTGGAAAACCAAGTGTGCCACTGGAAAGAGGGGATGAAATCGCTTGAAAACGATATAAAGAACGCCGGAATCGGAGTTACGGTTTGGAAATGGCAAGCGATTCAAATATGACACCGGGCTGCGATTTACAGCAAGTAGGCCTCTAAATGCAATGAAATGAATATGCTACAGCACTCAAACATGACAACAAAATACATGGCAGGGAAGCATTCAAGATGCTTAACAAAAGACTAGCAATGAGCTACGGCCAATTCATCCATAATGAGGTTCAAACAAGCATGGCAAAAACGCAAATGCAAAACAGATTCAGACTTAGTGAAATTAACACTTGTCTGAAATTTCAGATCGTGAAGCCCTCTTCGGAGCAACAAAACAACATGCTACAGGACCTGATTAAGACAAAGAAGAACATGACATGGAGCTACTCAACAAGCTTAACAAAAGACCCTTAGTGACCTTGAGCCAAAAGGGATCACAAAATATACTAACAAGCACACGAACATAGCTAAAACACAATCAGTTTTCAGACTTAGTGAAAACTGAGACATGCTGAAATTTAGCTCACGAAGGCATGTAAACGAGCTCGATGCACTCACTACGGTGCAAGTCATGGCAAGGCAAGCATACATCCATTAATAAGGCACAAAATACAAGCTAGTCATGGCAAGATCAATGGCATAGCATGCACGGGATCAACTACAATAGCATCGGCAAAATCGCAAACAAGTTGACGATCTGCCCAGATTCACAACGAAGCAAAAGTAGAGCTCGATTGGCTCAAGCTAGGGTGCTCCATAATTGCAAACAAAGACATGGATGGATAGAGCATAACAAGATTAACAAAACTCCTTTACTGATCATCCTCAAAAGAGGCACGGATCACTAGAAAACGACACGAACATATGGCATCATGAACTAAACAATCCCAGACTTAGTGAAAACTACTAAGTCCCTGAAAACAGATTTACCGGGTGCCTCACTTTGCAAGCTTGCACAAGTCACCACACACATCCTAAAAATGGATGGGTTGCACCTCTGGAAATATAACAAAATCCTTAACAAAACATATGAAGGACTCACAGGCATAGCATGCACACAATAATCATGGCAAAAATGACAAAAGTCTAAGATGAACTAGCAGATCTGACAATTAGGGTTCGGAGGAAAAAGTCAACCGAGGGGATTTTAGATCCAGATCTGGCACGGAAAACGAGGATCGCCGGGGTTGACTCCTGTTCGCCGGGAAGACGACGGGGATCGCCGGAGAGGGCCGGATCCGAGGCCGGTGAGACGGGGGGGGGGGGGGGCGCCGGGGCGCGGTCGCCGGCGCCGGGCGGTGGCGACGCTCCTTGCCGGCGAGGTGGCGGAGCTTGGCGTCGGGCGACGGCGGCGTCCCGCGACCGGAGATGGGAGAGACGGCGGGGCTCGGCCGCGGTGGCTCCCAAGCGGCGGGGCGAGCCGAACGGGCCTCGGGGGCCCCGGCCGGGCCGAGCGGGCCGGCGGGACAGAGGCGGCGAAGTGGGGCGCCCGCGGGACAGGTGGCGGCGCGCTGTTGGTCCGGGCGGAGCGGCGGACGTGTCCGGCGCGCGAGATCTGTTTTTTTAGGGTTAGAGGAGGGGATCCGCGAAATTTTGGAGGGGGGTGTATTTATAGGCATAAGTGGAGTTAGGAGAGTCCAAATGAGGTGCGATTTTCGGCCACGCGATCGTGATCGAACGCTCTAGATGATGGAGCAGAGTTAGGTGGGTTTTGGGCCAAATTGAAGGGGTGTTGGGCTGCAACACACACGAGGCCTTTTCGGTCCCTCGGTTAACCGTTGGAGTATCAAACGAAGTCCAAATGATACGAAACTTGACAGGCGGTCTACCGGTAGTAAACCAAGGCCGCATGGCAAGTCTCGGTCCAATCCGGAAATGTTTAATCCCCACACACGAAAGAAAGTTAGAAATGACCACCGGAGGAGAACGAAGCGCCAGAATGCAAAACGGACAACGGTGAAAATGCTCGAATACATGAGATGAACACGTATGCAAAAGCAATGCATATGATGACATGATATGAGATGCATGACAACGAAAACAACACACGAAGACAAAGACCCGAACCCGAGAAATAAATATAACTTAACGCCGGAAACGGCAAGAGTTGGAGTATAAATTGGGAAAGTTATATCCGGGGCGTTACATAATCATACTTCAAATGGTAGATTTTCATTCTTGTTGATCTTCCATGCTTGGTGATGCAGAGGCTTTCAAGAAGAAAGCGTTGGATTGGGAGCGGCGGTCGGAGGTCGTCCTTGATGCGGCGGAGGGTTTGTCATACCTCCACAATGGCTTTGAGGTTAGGATCATACATAGGGACATCAAGGCCAGCAATGTGATGCTGGATGAGAGGTTTAGGCCTAAGATTGGCGATTTCGGCCTGGCAAGGAAATTCATGGAAGATCAAACCCACCTCAGCACTGGCCTCGCGTGAACATTGTAAGTTCACTTGTCCAAAACATCTAATCTGATCAAGGGGTGAAGAAAATTTCACGATAAATTGTGCAATGTGTACAAAGAAATAGAACTGACCATGCCTAACTTTTGCAGTGGATATATGGCTCCGGAGTACATCGTTCACGGGCAGCTAACGGAGAAGACCGACATCTACAGCTATGGTGTGACCGACATCTACATCTACCGGCTGCAAGAACCACAACTCTGTGGCCTCAACGGCTGAGAGACTGTCCCTCATGTCACAGTAAATTCTCCCATTTCCCCTCTTGTCAAGTACTAGTGTACTGTAGCATGTCAGACAACCTGATGCTGACATCCTTTCATCTTCAGATATGGAAGCACTACACCGGCACCCTGATGGAGATCCTGGACCCAAACCTCCGCGACCAATGCTCGGAGGCGGAAGCTCTCAAAGTGTTCCAAGTCGGGCTGTTGTGCGCGCAGGTGTCGCTGAACCTCGGACCATCAATGTGGAAGGTGGTGGATATGCTGGGTAGTGGTGATAGGGTGCTGCCCCAGCTTACCGAGCCTCCGTTCATCGACGTGAAGGGGTCGAATGCAAAGAGCGAAAGCTCGGGTTCATCAATGTCTGATGTTGAACTCTAACAAGTCGCCGTTCTCGATGAACAAGCTGTCAGTGAGTGGGGTGCAGGCCAGGTGATTAACAACAGGGTGTGAGGATCATTTTAACATATTTTTCATTATTTTACATTAGGTGATGTTGAAGTAATACTAACTGAAAATGTTCCGATCATAGAACCCTGTTTGTAAGATGTAAGTAAGCAACCATCGGAATGTTAATTTTGTAAAATATTCACAGAAGTGCAGTCTTCAACTCCAACAAACACCATGTCAGCCAAAATCAACTAAAATCCATCTCTTTTCCCCCCATGTGCCCATCACAGTGACGAGATTTAATCAACATCTAACAGCAGATAAAAACAGAGGGAAAAGTCAGAGAATTCACACAAAACACAACAAACCAAAAAAGTGACAAAAGTTAGAAAAGTCAGAGAATTCACACGAACCTCTTATTTTCCATTTATGTTTATCTAACTACAATTAATTGGCGTATGGGCATTCCACAGCAACTATTAGTACTACCGCATCTTCAGCAGAGTGGTGTCATCTCAGTGTACCAGGGGGCGATAATGTGGGATGATTAATTCACGAATACATGAGTTCATATGTATACCTCTTCGTCTAGCCGGCGGCCTGAGGATCGTCTATGCCGTTTGATTGCTCGGTGTTGGGCGCCGACAAGCTGAGCCCCTCGCATATGCTGTTCAAATCTAGCTGTACCGTGCCGGACGTGTCGCCTACATCATCAATGCTCGACTGGGCGGCTGTGCAGACCAGAGTTTGGGTGCCTTCACCGTCGAGTATTGTCTCGCCGCCGCCAAGATCTGGCCGGGGAACCTATCCAAGAAAAGCAGGGGAGAGCACCAAGTTGGCCGCGGAATCAAAACAGCCAGCACTACGTATCAAAAGCTCATCATATGGACCGTAGTCTGGCTAGGCTCGGGCTTCCCAGAAGTTATTGATCTATGTAAGAAATATTGTACGTTGATGCTTTGAGTAATACAAATTTTTCCTGCAAAAAAAGGTATAAAGTTGAGACACTTATTTTGAGACGGAGGGGGTATTTTTCAGTCAAGATACTCCATGGAGTTTACTTCAGGCAGGAAATACATGTTGATTTCTTGACCACATCGAGTGACACTCCACATAATTTACTTCAGGCAGGAAATACATGTTAAACGATTATCTGTTTCCATCCTATCATGTTGTATACAAATTACACAGTTGATTGCTTTATTTATGTGGGTTACCATTACCTTGCAATTAGCCAAAACTTGTTGGTTTTTGGTTTTGTGCCCACACCAAGCGTTCCATTCGATTATGTTATCATATGTATACTTAACCTCAATTCTCTGCTGCATTTGGTTTTTTCGCCATGGGCGTCTCTATGCCACTATTATGATTGTATGTGCATGTCAATGTGGTTGTGAGTAGGTTTGCTAATGTGGTTAGGGCATCTACAAGGCAAACCCTCAAACTGCCTGCAACCGTCTGAATTGCATGGTCTGGACGTGTTTAGCCATCCAACGCGGACTTGTATCGGTCCGGCGAGCGGTCTAGAAGTACTTTTTTCGGCAAAGCCGAGACAAAATTGGGGGGGGGGGGGTTGCGGGAGTCCGGACAACATCCACGTAGGCTTGCGACACCCCCGGCCCACCCAAAACCCCGCACAGACCCCGCACCTCCATCCTCCCATTTTCTCCCATTCAGTTATTCTCTTTTGCCTTCGCCGCCTGCTCCACCACCCTAGCCGCCACGCCACACCCCTGCCGGACCGGAACTCGATGAGTCAGTCACCTCCAACGGTACACCCGAGCTCCACGTCACTTCTCCTTGAGCGCCGTTCCGCACCTCTCCTCCGACCGTCGCGCAGGTACAATCCGCTCCTATGAGGCTCACCATGCCGACAACTATTCGGTGAATTGCATGAGCTAATTTTTTTGTCCCTTCTTCTTTGAAGCAATGGATTCAGATATGGAGTACATATATAAGCACTATGTTGAGTCGTCCGACTCGTCAGACGAGGAAGACTACACAGATGAGACAACGATGATGTAGGTGGTGCTTGCATACGCGGATGTGCGGAGGAGCATGTTCTGAAATTGAAGGGATCAATCAAGGGTCATCGAGTGGTCAAACCGCAACCAGGAGCGCGGCATTTGACGCTGATGGATGACTACTTTGCCCCCGATGCCCTCTTCGCTATCAATTTTTGCCAGTGCTTTCGGATGCACAAAAATGTTTTCGATCGTCTCTACCATGGCGTCCGGTCATTTGATGATTACTTCATCTTGAAGAAGAACGCTGTGGGAAGGATTGATTTCTCTGGTTACCAGAAGTGCATTTTTCAGGAAATACTATCGTATGCATTAGCCAAGAGACATAGTAGCAAAGACATGAGTTCTTAACCTGCTCCTTGTAACCATCGTGTACATAATGGTTAGCTCTACAGGAATCAGAGAATTTGCCATCAACCAGTTCTCCTCTGACCTAGTAGCAAAAAGAGAAAGAAGCGGAAGAAGAAGAAGAAGAAGCGGAAGAAGAAGAAGAAGAAGTATAGGTCATTTTTGTGCTAACCTAGGTGATGATGCCATTTTTGAGCCAACTTATGTAAGTATAGCTCATTTTTTAAATCTAACTTAGGTAATTATGCCATTTTGGAGGAAAATAAGCTAAGTATATGACATTTATGAGAGAACCAAAATTATTATGCCATTTTTGAAATGAATAAGCTAATTATGTCATAAATGAACTAAATAAGCTAATTATGCCACTGGGAGAGGAGGCCGGGGAGGGAAGAAGAGAGGAGGTAAATCGGGATGTGGCCGTGGGAGAGGTAGGCAGGCTCCTACGCCTTCCTCGCCGCCACCCCCAGCTGAGTCACCCGAGCACACAGCTAAAAGATCAAACAGATCAATTATTGTGTCTCTAGAGGTGCCCCCTGCCCCCGTATATAAAGGAGCAAGGGGGGAGAGGCGGCCGGCCAAGGAGGGCGCGCCAAGGGGGGAGTCCTACTCCCATCGGGAGTAGGATTCCTCCTTTCCTTGTTGGAGTAGGAGAAGGGAAGGAAAAAGGAGAAGGGAGGAAGGGGCGCCCCCCTCCCTAGTCCAATTCGGACCAGTCCATGGGGAGGGGTGCGCCCACCCTTTGAGGTCTTTTTCTCCTTTCCCGTATGGCCCATTAAGGCCCAATACGAATTCCCGTAACTCTCCGGTACCCCCGAAAATACCCGAATCACTCGGAACCTTTCCGATGTCCGAATATAGTCGTCCAATATATCGATCTTTACATCTCGACCATTTCGAGACTCCTCGTCATGTCCCCGATCTCATCCGGGACTCCGAACTACTTTCGGTACATCAAAACACATAAACTCATAATATAACTGTCATCAAAACTTTAAGCGTGCGGACCCTACGGGTTCGAGAACTATGTAGACATGACCGAGACACGTCTCCGGTCAATAACCAATAGCGGAACCTGGATGCTCATATTGGCTCCCACATATTCTACGAAGATCTTTATCGGTCAGACCGCATAACAACATACGTTGTTCCCTTTGTCATCGGTATGTTACTTGCCCGAGATTCGATCGTCAGTATCTCAATACCTAGTTCAATATCGTTACCGGCAAGTCTCTTTACTCATTCCGTAATACATCATCCTGCAACTAACTCATTAGTTGCAATGCTTGCAAGGCTTATAGTGATGTGCATTACCGAGTGGGCCGAGAGATACCTCTCCGACAATCGGAGTGACAAATCCTAATCTCGAAATACGCCAACCCAACAAGTACCTTTGGAGACACCTGTAGAGCACCTTTATAATCACCCAGTTACATTGTGACGTTTGGTAGCACACAAAGTGCTCCTCCGGTAAACGGGAGTTGCATAATCTCATAGTCATAGGAACATGTATAAGTCATGAAGAAAGCAATAGCAACATACTAAACGATTGAGTGCTAAGCTAACGGAATGGGTCAAGTCAATCACATCATTCTCCTAATGATGTGATCCCGTTAATCAAATGACAACTCATGTCTATGGCTAGGAAACACAACCATGTTTGATCAACGAGCTAGTCAAGTAGAGGCATACTAGTGACACTCTGTTTGTCTATGTATTCACACATGTATCATGTTTCTGGTTAATACAATTCTAGCATGAATAATAAACATTTATCATGAAATAAGGAAATAAATAATAACTTTATTATTGCCTCTAGGGCATATTTCCTTCAGTCTCCCACTTGCACTAGAGTCAACAATCTAGTTCACATCACCATGTGATTTAACACTAATAGTTCACATCACCATGTGATTAACACCCATAGTTCACATCGTCATGTGACCAACACCCAAAGGGTTTACTAGAGTTAATAATCTAGTTCACATCGCTATGTGATTAACACCCAAAGAGAACTAAGGTGTGATCATGTTTTTCTTGTGAGAGAAGTTTAGTCAACGGGTCTGTCACATTCAGATCCGTATGTATTTTGCAAATTTCTATGTGAACAATGCTCTCTATGGAGCTACTCTAGCTAATTGCTCCCACTTTCAATATGTATCCAGATTGAGACTTAGAGTCATCTGGATCAGTGTCAAAACTTGAATCGACGTAACCCTTTACGACGAACCTTTTTGTCACCTCCATAATCGAGAAACATATCCTTATTCCACTAAGGATAATTTTGACCGCTGTCCAGTGATCTACTCCTAGATCACTATTGTACTTCCTTGCCAAAATCATTGTAGGGTATACAATAGATCTGGTACATAGCATGTCATACTTTATAGAACCTATGGCTGAGGCATATGGAATGAATTTCATTTTCTTTCTATCTTCTGCCGTGGTCGGGCTTTGAGTCTTACTCAATTTCACACCTTGTAACACAGGCAAGAACTCTTTCTTTGACTGTTCCATTTTGAACTACTTCAAAATCTTGTCAAGGTATGTACTCATTGAAAAAACTTATCAAGCGTCTTGATCTATCTCTATAGATCTTGATGCTCAATATGTAAGCAGATTCACCGAGGTCTTTCTTTGAAAAACTCCTTTCAAACACTCCTTTATGCTTTGCAGAATAATTCTGCATTATTTTCGATCAACAATATGTCATTCACATATACTTATCAGAAATGTTGTAGTGCTCCCACTCACTTGTAAATACAGGCTTCACCGCAAGTCTGTATAAAACTATATGCTTTGATCAACTCATCAAAGCGTATATTCCAACTCTAAGATGCTTGCGCCAGTCCATAGATGGATCGCTGGAGCTTGCATATTTTGTTAGCACCTTTAGGATTGACAAAACCTTCTGGTTGCATCATATGCAACTCTTCTTTAATAAATCCATTAAGGAATGCAGTTTTGTCTATCCATTTGCCAGATTTCATAAAATGCGGCAATTGCTAACATGATTCGGACAGAGTTAAGCATCTCTACGAGTGAGAAAATCTCATTGTAGTCAACACCTTGAACTTGTCGAAAACCTTTTTGCGGCAATTCTAGCTTTGTAGATAGTAACACTACTATCAGTGTCCGTCTTCCTCTTGAAGATCCATTTATTTTCTATGGCTTGCCGATCATCGGGCAAGTCAATCAAAGTCCATACTTTGTTCTCATACATGGATCCCATCTCAGATTTTATGGCCTCAAGCCATTTCGTGGAATCTGGGCTCATCTTCGCTTCCTCATAGTTCGTAGGTTCGTCATGGTCAAGTAACATGACCTCCAGAACAGGATTACTGTACCACTCTGGTGCGGATCTTACTCTGGTTAACCTACGAGGTTCAGTAACAACTTGATCTGAAGTTTCATGATCATCATCATTAACTTCCTCACTATTTGGTGTAGATGTCACAGGAACCGGTTTCTGTAATGAACTACTTTCCAATAAGGGAGCAGGTACATTTACCTCATCAAGTTCTACTTTCCTCCCACTCACTTCTTTCGAGAGAAACTCTTTCTCTAGAAAGGATCCATTCTCAGCAACTAATATCTTGCCTTCGGATCTATGATAGAAGGCGTACCCAACATTTTCTTTTGGGTATCCCATGAAGACGCACTTCTCTGATTTGGGTTCGAGCTTATCAGGTTGAAACTTTTTCACATAATCATCGCAACCTCAAACTTTAAGAAACGATAGCTTAGGTTTCTTGCTAAACCACAGTTCATATGGTGTCGTCTCAACAGATTTAGATGGTGCCCTTTTTAACGTGAATGCAGCTGTCTCTAATGCATAACCCCAAAACGGTAGTGGTAAATTGTTAAGAAACATCATAGATTGCACTATATCCAATAAAGTACGGTTATGACGTCCGGACACACCATTACGCTGTGGTGTTCCAGGTGGCATGAGTAGTGAAACTATTTCACATTGTTTTAACTGAAGGCCAAACTCGTTAACTCAAATATTTTATTTCTGCGATCATATCGTAGAAACTTTTATTTTCTTGTTACGATGATTCTCCACTTCACTCTGAAATTCTTTGAACTTTTCAAATGTTTCAGACTTGTATTTCATCAAGTAGATATACCCATATCTACTCAAATCATCTGTGAAGGTCAGAAAATAACGATACCCGCCGCGAGCCTCAACACTCATCGGACCGCATACATCAGTATGTATTATTTCCAATAAGTCAGTTGCTCGCTCCATTGTTCCGGAAAACGGAGTTTTAGTCATCTTGCCCATAAGGCACGGTTCGCAAGCATCAAGTGATTCATAATCAAGTGATTCCAAAATCCCATCAGCATGGAGTTTCTTCATGCGCTTTACACCAATATGACCTAAACGGCAGTGCCACAAATAAGTTGCACTATCATTATTAACTTTGCATCTTTTGGCTTCAATATTATGAATATGTGTATCACTACGATCCAGATCCAACAAACCATTTTCGTTGGTGTGTATGACCATAGAAGGTTTTATTCATGTAAACAAAACATCAATGATTCTCTAACTTAAATGAATAACCGTATTGCAATAAACATGATCAAATCATATTAATGCTCAACGCAAACACCAAATAACACTTACTTAGGTTCAGCACTAATCTCAAAAGTGTAGGGAGCGTGCGATGATGATCATATCAATCTTGGAACCACTTCCAACACACATCGTCACTTCACCCTTAACTAGTCTCTGTTCATTCTGCAACTCCCGTTTCGAGTTACTACTCTTAGCAACTGAACCAGTATCAAATACCGAGGGGTTGCTACGAACAATAGTAAAATACACATCAATAATATGTATATCAAATATACCTTTGTTCACTTTGCCTTCCTTCTTATCCGCCAAATACTTGGGGCAGTTCCGCTTCTAGTGACCAGTCCCTTTGCAGTAGAAGCACTCAGTCTCAGGCTTAGGCCCAGACTTGGGCTTCTTCACTTGAGCAACAACTCGCTTGCCATTCTTCTTGAAGTTCCCCTTCTTCCCTTTGCCCTTTCTCTTGAAACTAGTGGTCTTGTCAACCATCAACACTTGATGTTTTTCTTGATTTCTGCCTTCGCCGATTTTAGCATCGCGAAAAGCTTGGGAATTGTTTTCGTCATCCCTTGCATATTATAGTTCATCACGAAGTTCTACTAACTTGGTGATGGTGACTAGAGAATTCTGTCAATCACTATTTTATCTGGAAGATTAACTCCCACTTGATTCAAGCGATTTTAGTACCCAGACAATCTGAGCACATGCTCACTGCTTGAGCTATTCTCCTCCATCTTTTGGCTATAGAACTTGTTGGAGACTTCATATCTCTCAACTCGGCTATTTGCTTGAAATATTAACTTCAACTCATGGAACATCTCATATGGTCCATGACGTTCAAAATGTCTTTGAAGTCTCGATTCTAAGCCATTAAGCATGGTGCACTAAACTATCAAGTAGTCATCATATTGAGCTAGCCAAACGTTCATTTCATCTGCATCTGCTCCTGCAATAGGTCTGTCACCTAGTGGTGCATCAAGGACATAATTCTTCTGTGCAGCAATGAGGATAATCCTCGGATCACGGATCCAATCCGCATCATTGCTACTAACATCTTTCAACTTAGTTTTCTCTAGGAACATATCAATTATAAACAGGGAGCAACATCGCGAGCTATTGATCTACAACATAGATATGCTAATACTACCAGGACTAAGTTCATGATAAATTAAAATTCAATTAATCATATTACTTAAGAACTCCCACTTAGATAGACATCCCTCTAATCATTTAAGTGATCACGTGATCCAAATCAACTAAACCATAACCGATCATCACGTGAAATGGAGTAGTTTTCAATGGTGAACATCACTATGTTGATCATATCTACTATATGATTCACGCTCGACCTTTCGGTCTCAGTGTTCCGAGGCCATATCTGCATATGCTAGGCTCGTCAAGTTTAACCCGAGTATTCTGCGTGTGCAAAACTGGCTTGCACCCGTTGTAGATGGACATAGAGCTTATCACACCCGATCATCACGTGGTGTCTGGGCACGACGAACTTTGGCAAAGGTGCATACTCAGGGAGAACACTTTTTATCTTGAAATTTAGTGAGAGATCATCTTATAATGCTACCGTCAATCAAAGCAAGATAAGATGCATAAAAGATAAACATCAAATGCAATCAAAATATGTGACATGATATGGCCATCATCATCTTGTGCCTTTGATCTCCATCTCCAAAGCATCGTCATGATCTCCATTGTCACCGGCATGACACCATGATCTCCATCATCTTGATCTATATCAATGTGTCGTCACATGGTCGTCTCACCAACTATTGCTCTTGCAACTATTGCTATCACATAGCGATAAAGTAAATCAATTATTTGGCGCTTGCATCTAGTGCAATAGAGAGACAACCATAAGGCTTTTGCCAGTTGCCGATAACTTCAACAAAACATGATCATCTCATACAACAACTTATATCTTATCACGTCTTGACCATATCACATCACAACATGCCCTGCAAAAACAAGTTAGACGTCCTCTACTTTGTTGTTGCAAGTTTTACGTGGCTACTACGGGCTTAGCAAGAACCGTTCTTACCTACGCATCAAAACCACAACGAAAGTTTGTCAAGTTCGTGCTGTTTTAACCTTCGCAAGGACCGGGCGTAGCCACACTCGGTTCAACTAAAGTTGGAGAAACTGACACCCGCCAGCCACCTGTGTGCAAAGCACGTCGGTAGAACCAGTCTCGCGTAAGCGTACGCGTAATGTCGGTCCGGGCCGCTTCATCCAACAATACCGCCGAACCAAAGTATGACATGCTGGTAAGCAGTATGACTTATATCGCCCACAACTCACTTGTGTTCTACTCGTGCATATGACATCTACGCATAATACCTGGCTCTGATACCACTGTTGGGGAACGTAGTAATTTCAAAAAAATTCCTACGCACACGCAAAATCATGGTGATGCATAGCAACGAGAGGGGAGAGTGTTATCCATGCACCCTCGCAGACCAAAAGCGGAAGCGTTAGCACAACGCGGTTGATGTAGTCGTACGTCTTCACGATCTGACCGATCAAGTACCGAACGCACGACACCTCCGAGTTCAGCACACGTTCAGCCTGATGACGTCCCTCGAATTCCGATCCAGCCGAGTGTTGAGGGAGAGTTTCGTCAGCACGACGACGTGGTGACGATGATGATGTTCTACCAACGCGGGGCTTCACCTAAGCACCGCTACAGTATTATCGAGGTGGACTATGGTGGAGGGGGGCACCTCACACGGCTAAAAGATCAAACAGATCAATTGTTGTGTCTCTAGAGGTGCCCCCTGCCCCCGTATATAAAGGAGCAAGGGGGGAGAGGCGGCCGGCCAAGGAGGGCGTGCCAAGGGGGGAGTCCTACTCCCACCGGGAGTAGGATTCCTCCTTTCCTTGTTGGAGTAGGAGAAGGGAAGGAAAAGGAGAAGGAAGGAAGGGGGCGCCCCCGCTCCCTAGTCCAATTCGGACCAGTCCATGGGGAGGGGTGCGGCCACCCTTTGAGGCCATTTTCTCCTTTCCCGTATGGCCCATTAAGGCCCAATACGAATTCCCGTAACTCTCCGGTACCCCCGAAAATACCCGAATCACTCGGAACCTTTCCGATGTCCGAATATAATCGTCCAATATATCAATCTTTATGTCTCGACCATTTCAAGACTCCTCGCCATGTCCCCGATCTCATCCGGGACTCCGAACTACCTTCGGTACATCAAAACACATAAACTCATAATATAACTGTCATCGAAACTTTAAGCGTGCGGACCCTACGGGTTCGAGAACTATGTAGACATGACCGAGACACGTCTCCGGTTAATAACCAATAGCGGAACCTGGATGCTCATATTGGCTCCCATATATTCTACGAAGATCTTTATCGGTCAGACCGCATAACAACATACATTGTTCCCTTTGTCATCGGTATGTTACTTGCCCGAGATTCGATCGTCGGTATCTCAATACCTAGTTCAATCTCGTTACCGACAAGTCTCTTTACTCGTTCTGTAATACATCATCCCGCAACTAACTCATTAGTTGCAATGCTTGCAAGGCTTATAGTGATGTGCATTACCGAGTGGGCCGAGAGATACCTCTCCGACAATCGGAGTGACAAATCATAATCTCGAAATACGCCAACCCAACAAGTACCTTTGGAGACACCTGTAGAGCACCTTTATAATCACCCAGTTACATTGTGACGTTTGGTAGCACACAAAGTGTTCCTTCGGTAAACGGGAGTTGCATAATCTCATAGTCATAGGAACATGTATAAGTCATGAAGAAAGCAATAGCAACATACTAAACGATCGAGTGCTAAGCTAACGGAATGGGTCAAGTCAACCACATCATTCTCCTAATGATGTGATCACGTTAATCAAATGACAACTCATGTCTATGGCTAGGAAACACAACCATCTTTGATCAACGAGCTAGTCAAGCAGAGGCATACTAGTGACACTCTGTTTGTCTATGTAATAATACATGTATCATGTTTCCGGTTAATACAATTCTAGCATGAATAATAAACATTTATCATGAAATAAGGAAATAAATAATAACTTTATTATTGCCTCTAGGGCATATTTCCTTCAGTTTCTTCAAATATCTAATGTGTTGGCCTTGTCATACTGCAGGGGTTGGGACCACGCTCAGGATGTCCGCAGGCCCAACCAAGTCCTTGGTGTGATTTGCCGGCAAAACTTCTCGGGGTTTGTCACGTTGCCCGGTGAGGGTCAGCTTCCACAACTAGGATTGAGCTGGGAGCACTACTTGGCTGCCCCGGCCCTGTCGGAGGAGATGATCGACATTGTCTTATGCCACACGAGGGCCGACACCGACATGGTGATCAGAACGTTTTGGGTAATTTCTCCTTTACACAACTAAAATATTCATATAACCATTTATTGTACTAATCAATGTTGTCTCGTTTGATTTCAGACCTTGTATAGGTGTGAGGAGGGATACGAGGAGGCATGTGCACGGTTATCGATGCCGAGTGCAGACGCCTACTAAAAAACTTACGGCACGAGGCTTGGGTGCAGGCTGTTTGAGACTACTTCGCCTCGCGTGGTGTTAGGAAGCCCAAGAAGAAGTGTCGCAGGAAGTTTCTAAACGAGGAGCAGTACATGGTGGTAATTGCCTATATTCTTAAGGCCTTTTTCTTAGTTTCATTGATTTGATTTGTAGGCGTAGCGCTCAAGTTTCTATTTACTAACTAAGGTGCCCCCGAGATGGTGTGTGGATAAGATGGATTGTCGGGAGGCGTTGGTGGATGAGTGGTGCTCACGCATGGCTAGCCGTCCACACCGATGCCAAGAACCGGCATGCCCAAATGAGAAGTGTGCCACACCATCAAGGCAGCGCCAACTTATATCAGTACGGGTGGAACTGGGTATGTGGTTTGCTTCATGATTCATGCAATTCATTCTGTCATGCTATCTTGAGCCCTTTAATTACTAATATGATGGAGCACTATATACATTCAATGCAATTAAATATTTACAGTGACCCATCACATTAGTTAATTTAACATCGAGGCCACTTCCCATCCGGTCACCCATCTGATGACTACTCAAGCCTCAGCACACTTAACTTGGGAGTTATATTAAATGAGCTATCGGTAGGGAAGCTGGTCCTTGCTGCTGTAGGATCCCTCTTTGCATCCTTTATTGGGCACCCGGATGACCGACTATTGCCGCCTAATGGTCAATGCCACGTCCTCCGCATGGCAGTTTTTGCAGTGGGTAACTGCATCGTTGCGCCGCGCCCGGCGCAACCGCATGCACATGAACATGCGTGATCGTGCGCTGGCCCCAAACACTGGCAGCACAACTTATAAATTGACGGATGGAGTACTAGTTAAAGTGATGCATATAATTAAGAAAAGGGATCGCACATGTCTGTATTGACTGGAACGAGAATGCAATAGCACAATAAGAATTAAGGCCATGATGATACGATCGTAGTGGTGGTTAAAGGAGGCAAGAACAAAGATGCATCCATCAACGTACGACCTCCTCCTCCTCAACTCAGTGCGCCGGGCACTGACCGGCAGCTAAGGAGCGGCGACTTTTGTGGCGAGGTCAAGGTGCTTCTCAGCAAAGGCATCCAAGGCTTCCAGCCGGTTGAAGAAGGCCAACGTTATAGCGTCCTCACTGGCCTTGTAGATACATATGTACACGATTTGCTCGTACACGTGGATGTGTAGGCTGATGAATTCTTGCAGGGCGAGGCGCCTCGCGGCGAGCGTGACCTCGAGGTGGACATTCTTCGTGGCGTCGACGGGCAGTCGTAGGGCCACCAGTGCTTGAAAGAGGTTCTGGCCATGGAGGCCGATTAGGGTGGTAGGCAATGAGGAGCCCGGGTGCGCGAGCTGGAGGAGTACGACGATGTCGTCCGCGAGCTTATTGATGACGGTGAACTTGTTGGTGGTGGCAACGATCATCTGGTCCAACTGAAAGTCGTAGCTAGCATTGACGGCGGCCATCCACCAGCCGGTCGCCAACACCGTCTCGAGACGATCCTCGGTGCCATGCCGCAGGCCAACGTCATGGACCATCTGGCACAACCGCTGGCCGCTCGCGCGCATCGCCGCCATGGGTCTGGAGTGAGCACTTTTGCGCTTATTAGTGTAGGTGCTTAGGCAAATGCTTAGGTGCGTACGATGTGGTAGATGCATTGGAATGGAGGGGCGCCTTTATATGGGTGCAAACTGCGTTGCATTCACATCGTGCTGCCTCTTTTCCCGGTCCTCCTCCCATTACTTCCCTCATGTATTCACGATGCTAATTGAAGGAGGATGCATCATTGGCCGTTCAACATTTCGGGAACCGCTACCCTCTCCCTCGTCTGCATTAAAGCCGTATCGGGAACTGCGCTGCCCGCTATCAAATCGAATTGTACTGCGCCGCCCACTGCACTCCCGACTGAACACGGCTCCTCGCCTCCATCTATGCTTAATTACCGAATTTTAGTTCCAAAAATTAGATACCGCTAGTGATCTTTAGCTTAATATCTTGACAAATCGCAGTGTTACAAGGTTGACAAATGGCAATGTTACTAGATCAACAAATGTCAATCTTTCCAGTTTGACAAATGTCAACATACCCAATATGACAGATGCAAATCCTACCAAATTGTTTGTAAGTGGTTGCACACGGGTCATCCAAAAGAACCGTTTGCATTCAAGGATGCACAAATCCTGCTCTCACTTTGCATACGAGTGTTCTATCTAAAACGTTTGCGATCAAGAGCCATTAAAACCTATAGCCTTTAAAACCAAGACACATGGCGTCACGTGAATGGTTAACAGAACGCACATGGTTTGAATTATACAAACGTTTGAGATATTAAAGTGGCAACTATTTTTTCAAAATGCCTTTGTTGGCTGTTATTCGAGTGCGCCTTCTCTCAAAATGGACATGGAAAATACCACAACACGTCGGGTGCCATTCCATGATAGCATGCCAAGTTTCATGAATTTCAGACGAGTTTTGGATTTACTAGAATTTAAAAACAAAGTATCTCAATGTTTTGCCGGCAATCAACGGTGCCCTGGTGTTTGAAATTCATTCCCATTTCTTGCATTAGACCTAAGCATGAACCCAAGGACAAAGATTTGATTTTTCAACCAATTTATATGCACTGGAGCATGTGCATGTAGTTCAAATTTGAACTATGCACATGAATGCATTGAAAACTCAGTTAATGCATAAAAATGTCCAAACGAACCTTGAAAAATCAAAAAAATTGACACAACAGTGCTGTTGTTCTATGTTGACACGAGAATTTTTTTGAAAGAAATAAGAGGCAATGGACATCGTTTCGTCCCCAAAGGTGGGACGTTCCCTACCGAAATCATCATGCTTGTTGTGAGAAGCTCTGGTTCGTGAGAAGCATATACCCAAACCCGCCCCAAATGGGACAAAAAATTTACCATGACATGTTGACGCCGCTCCATGATAGCACGCCAAGTTTCATGAATTTCAGACGAGTTTTAGATTTACTAGAATTTATAAACCAGGTATTTCAATGTTTGCGGCCGAGTGACGGTGGCAGGGTGTTTGACATTCAATCCCATTTCTTGCATTATACCTAAGCATGCAACCAAGGACACATATTTGAATTTTCAACCAATTTATATGCATTAGAGCATGTGCATGTAGTTCAAATTTGAATTATGCACATGAATGCACTGAAAACTCAGTTAATGCATATAAATGTCCAAACGAACCCCCAAAAATCCCAAAAATCGACACAACACTCCTGTTGTTCTATGTTGACAGTAGGAAAAAATTGAAATCGAGAAGAGGCAATGGATATCTTTTCATCCCCAAAGGTAGGACGTTCCTTATCAAAACCATCAGACTTGTTGTGAGAAGCTCTGGTTTGTGAGAAGCATATCCCCAAACCTGCCCCAAATGGGACAAAAAATTTACCACAACATGTTGATGCCGCTCCATGATAGCATGCCAAGTTTCATGAATTTCCGATGAGTTTTGGATTTACTAGAATTTATAAACCAGGTATCTCAATGTTTGCGGCCGAGTGACGGTGGGTGTATGACATTCATTTCCATTTCTTGCATGGGACTAAGCATGCAACCAAGGACACAGATTTGAATTTTCAACCAATTTATATGCATTAGAGCATGTGCATGTAGTTCAAATTTGAATTATGCACATGAATGAATTGAAAACTCAGTTAATGCATAAAAATGTCCAAACAAACCCCGAAAAATCCCAAAAGTTGACACAACACTCTTGTTGTTCTATGTTGACGCTAGGAAAAAAATTGAAATCGATAAGAGGCAATGGATATCGTTTCGTCCCCGAAGGTAGGACGTTCCCTATGGAAACCATCAAGCTTGTCGTGAGAAGCTCTGGTTTGTGAGAAGCATATCCCCAAAACTGCCCCAAATGGGATAAATTTTTTACCACGGCATGTTGATGCCGCTCCATGATAGCATGCCAAGTTTCATGAATTTCTGACGAGTTTTGGATTTACTAGAATTTAAAAACCAGGTATCTCAATGTTTGCGACCGAGTGATGGTGGCAGGGTGTTTGACATTCATTCCCATTTCTTGCATGGGACCTAAGCATGCAACCAAGGACACAGATTTGAGTTTTCAACTAATTTATATGCATTAGAGCATGTGCATGTAGTTCAAATTTGAATTATGCACATGAATGCATAGAAAACACAGTTAATGCATAAAAATGTCCAAGCGAACCTCAAAAAATCCCAAAAATTGACACAACACTGCTTTTGTTCTATGTTGACACTAGGAAAAAAATGAAATCGAGAAGAGGCAATGGATATCGTTTCGTCCCCAAAGGTAGGACGTTCCCTACCGAAACCATCACGCTTGTGAGAAGCCCTAGTTTATGAGAAGCTTATACCCAAACCTGCCCCAAATGGGATAATTTTTTTACCACGACATGTTGATGCCGCTCCATGATAGCATGCCAAGTTTCATGAATTTCTGACGAGTTTTGGATTTACTAGAATTTAAAAACCAAGTATCTCAATGTTTGCGGCCGAGTGACGGTGGCAGGGTGTTTGACATTCATTTCCATTTCTTGCATGGGACCTAAGCATGCAACCAAGGACATAAATTTGAATTTTCAACTAATTTATATGCATTAGAGCATGTGCATGTAGTACAAATTTGAATTATGCACATGAATGCATAGAAAACTCAGTTAATGTATAAAAATGTCCAAGCGAACCCTGAAAAATCCCAAAAATTGACACAACACTCCCGTTGTTCTATGTTGACACTAGGAAAAAATTGAAATCGAGAAGAGGGAACGGATATCGTTTCGTCCAGAAAGATGAAATGTTCCCTACCGAAACCATCACGCTTGTTGTGAGAAGCTCTGGTTTATGAGAAGCTTATACCCAAACCTACCCTAAATGGGACAAAAAGTTTACCACGTCATGTTGATGCAGCTCCATGATAGCATGCCAAGTTTCATGAATTTTGGACGACTTTTGGATTTACTATAATTACAAAAGCAAGTACGTCAACGTTTGCCGGAGAGCCACGGTGCCGTGGTGTTCGAAATTCATCCCCAATTCTTGCATGAGACATAAGCATAAACCCATGGACACATATATGATTTTACAACCCATGTTGGTGCACCGGAGCATGTGCATGTAGTTTAATTTTGAATTGTGCACCTGAAATGGCTAGAAAACCAATTTAATGTATAAAATGTCCAAACAAACCCTGAATAATTCCAATTCTTTTACGACACACATATAGTTGCATGTTCAGTGCAGATAAAAGGTCTAGCAATTCAAACACCATCCATTAAATCAAGACAAAAAATCAAGTAGATCCCACACAGTTTATTATAACCAACTGTGTGAGATGCAGCACAAAATATCTTGGAGCACCGTACGTGAGAAGGTGCAACGGCTACAGTCCATAGCCTGCTCTGAATAAGGGACCGTGTCTGGTGACACTTTGCGCGCCCAATTTTTTCGCTGAAGCGATTCAAAATTTTCGGCTTCCGCGGAAATATACCTCCCCGCCCCCTCCCCTTACCAAAGCCACATTTCCCCTGTTTCCGCCTTCCTTTCCAAGTTGAAACCTTCACTCCTTGCTTGTAGCGCCGCCTCCTCGCTGGTGACCCTCCTCCACACTGCTCGGCCTCGTCTATCCAGGCAGGTAATCCACACCCGACCCCCATCCTCCTCCTCCTTCCACATACCACATGCCCCGACCGCCGGCGCGACACCTTCCACCCAAATCATCGACCCCTCCACCAAATAAGCGCTGCCCTAAGCCATGGTGCATGCAGTATAGCCAGGAGCTTAAGGAGCATTTGGCAGTGGAGAAGCAAATCACGGCTGCATGCGCGGATGAGGTCACGATGGCTACCATTCATGCCGACCCCCAGATCTTGGAGGAGCACCTCGCCGTCGAGGGCACCATTGACGCCTCGGGCACCGATGCCGCGACGCGGTTGGCTTCTTTAAACGACAGTTCATGGCGTTTTCTCAAGGCCACCGTCGGTGCCTTCGACGAAGACTACATGTGTTTTCTCAGCGTGCACGTGCTTACCTCATCTCGAGAGCCAGCAGGTTGGTGCCCGGAGTGGCTCAAGCAACTCACCACTACGACGAAATCGTGGAGGCCTCGCCCTCTTCTATGTCCAAGGAGCCAACCGTCATCGATATCTCCGACAATGAGGAGTAGCTTGTCTTATTAGCTCACTATAAGGACCCATGTTCAGTTTGCTAGCTACTGCGTTTCCTTAACAAATTCTAGTGGATTGTGCTATCTACTTTTACCATGCAATCTTCTGCTCTAGAGGATATGTTCTATATGTCATGCAATGTGGTGTTCAGTTAACTGTTTGGTTCAATTCTGCAAATTTGATGTTCAATTCTTTAGGGTGCAATTTTCCAAGTTGTCAAGCATGCTTGGTTTGGTTAACTGTCCGATCTTCTATTAGGAGTATGTTATATTGTGCAATGTGGTGCTCAGTTAACATTTGGTTCATTTGTTGTGGTGTTTAGTTAATTGGTTGGTTCAATTCTGCAATGCGATGTTCAATTGTTGTGGGTGCATTCTGTTATTGTATACCATGCAAGAAATAAACCGAATTTGGTTGTACTAAATACATGAGAAACAAATACAATTGCTATATTTCCAAGTTGTTAAGCATGCTTGGTTTGGTTAACTGTCTGATCTTCTATTAGGAGTATGTTATATTGTGCAATGTGGTGCTCAGTTAACGTTTGGTTCATTTGTTGTGGTGTGTAGTTAACTGCTTGGTTCAATTGTGCAATGCGATGTTCAATTGTTGTGGCTGCATTCTGTTATTGTATACCATGTGAGAAATAAATCAAATTTGGCTGTACTAAATACATGCGAAACAAATACAATTTCTATATTTCCAAGTTGTTAAGCATGCTTGGTTTGGTTAACTGTCTGATCTTCTATTAGGAGTATGTTATATTGTGCAATGTGGTGCTCAGTTAATGTTTGGTTCATTTGTTGTGGTGTTTAGTTAACTACTTGGTTCAATTCTGCAATGCGATGTTCAATTGTTGTGGCTGCATTCTGTTATTGTATACCATGTGAGGAATAAATCAAATTTGGCTACACTTAATACATGAGAAACATATACAAGTGATATATTTCCTAGTTCTTAATCATGCTTGGTTTGGATAAATGGGGTTTCCATGTGGCTTGAATTAATCTGATGAATCTGGAATGTGCTTATTTATCATCAACATATTTTATTGATAACATGCGAACCCTTACTTAACCTGATGACTAACTACCTTATATGTGTTGTAGGGAAACAATGGGAAGCACTGAGGTTTACAAGATGGTACTAACTATTATACCTTGCCTTTTTTATTCCTTTGCCCCATTTCCAATATAGAGAAGATATATATGCACATCCTTGTTTTCAGGCCTTTCCAAAGCAGTTCACTGATGATTACCTCTCAAACCACCTCTGTGACCAGGAGGCGAGGAAAGTTTTCATACAACACCCATGGTTCAATATTGAAGTGTTCCTAAAGAGGTCGAAGGATGGACAGTCGATCATCCACAAGCACTGGCCTAAAGTTGCAAAGACCTTCAACATGAATGAAGGCTCAATATTCGCCTTCCACTTCAGCAGTTTTCCAGATGAGATGCATCTGTCTATGTACCGTCTATGATGCTAATTTCGAAAGGTTCTAGATGTTGCATGTGAAACTTGGTGCTGGTGCAGTTGTGTAATGGGGTAGCTGAGTGCTGAAGCTATATCATGTCGTACTCGGATGTATTTCAATTATGAAATCCTGCTTCCTTAATATGGAAATGAAATATATTATGTGCTTAATATGAATGTTAATTACATTAGTAAATGGATTATTAATAATAGGGCAATTAGCCTGCTAATTGGGTTTTCCTGTTGCAAACGGTTATTGAGAAAACACCGTGGGCGACGACCACAGGCAATGCACATAGTTTCTAGAAATAAACTGTGTTGGATCAATGAACAATCACACACGACATTCTCTTGAAAACTATTTTGTTATGCCACCTTGCGCAAACGTTTTCCTTGGAGTGACTGTGTGGGATGTATATACGAACAGAAATGTTTAGCGGGGACTGACTGTGTGGGATGTACTTATGACCGAAAATGATTTCGCCTGTATAATTATATTTTTTAGCTCTACTGTATGTATTTCCGTATTTGAGTGCTCGCCGGTCGCACACGACCTCATTTTGCCGAGCGTGTGTGCTAGGAGGGCATATCCCCGACGGTTTCTGGGTCATGTGGGAAGGACCCCCTATCGCAGTCACTCACTAGGTGACGGTTCCGCACGTCATCGCCGAAAGGGGTTAAAAACCATTTGTATAGCACCTTGCTATACCAGTGACAATATGGCACCGGTGCCACCGGTGTTCGACCTCTATGCCATGGCCCATACTGCCCCGTACAAGAATCCCAAGGCATTCTCTGCGTCTGACCTCGATCATCCAGAGAACTTCACCAACATCTCCTCCCACAACAAGCTCATGAGGTACAGAGATGTGGGGAAGGTGAGGAAAGGGGAGGACTTTAACCCGAGCGGGCAATTTGATCCGGATCTGGTGATGATATATGGTGGCGGGAGGTCGCTGGCTCGATAGCCATTGGATATGGACTTGTACATTGTCCTCGCACTCTCCCGGAGATAAGGCCTTGTCCACGGCCAATCGAGCTCGCCTTCGAGGTTAGTTATATAGACTCAGATTTCTTTCATGCATTACATTGTGTGTGCAGCTATCGATGATTACAATGCTAACGAGGAGTGGTGTTGCAGGCTGCTCTTGAGAGAGAGAGAGAGAGAGAACCAAGGCGCTTTTGGCGGAGAAGGACCGGTAGGCGGCGGAGAAGGAGCGGGAGTTGGAGGAGAGGACGACTAGGCTGGTGGAGGATGAGAGGGCACAGAATGACATGCAGAACCGGGCCATGTGCGAGCTCTTCGTGGTAAGTTTCTTCTGCATATTAGCAAAATCATGCACGTAATGTTCGTTTCATTACTAACTAATATGTCTGACTCGTAAAAACCAAATGTGCAGTCTATGTGCGAGAAGACTGGTCAGACCCCTCTGCCGATGCTAGTCATTGCTCTGGGGACCACGGTGAGTTTCATTTGAATGGTCATTAGTTACTAGTCTTAACATTTCAGTGTCATCATGCTAACCAGACATTGCAAATGATCTTTGGTGCAGCATAACTCCAGACAAGCATCGCACGATCCTTCTCCAGATGGTGCCGGCACGAGCAACCCCAGTGATCCAGCTCCATGACGAGGGTAAGTTTTCTCTAGTGTTTTGCTTAACAAATGCATACTTAGCTTCGTACATGCTTGTTAGCCCTATTATGCCACATACTTAGCTTATTTTCCCAAAAAATGAGCTATACTAACCTAAGTTGGCTAAAAAATGGCATCATCACCTAGGTTAGCACAAAAATGGCATATACTTACCTTATTTTCCTCCAAGTTGACATAATAAGCTTAGTTAGCTAAAAATGGCATAATTACCTAAGTTAGCTCTAAAGTGACACAAATAAGGAATAAGAAGAAGAAAAACAAGGAAGAGGAGAAAAAGAAAGAATAGAAGAAGAAAGAGAAGAAAAAGAAAGAATAAAAGAAGAAGAATGAGAATGAGAAGAAAAAGGATAAAAAGGTAGAAGAGAAGAAGAAAGATGAGAAAAGAAGAAGAAAATATCTTCTTATTATTCCTTTTTCTCTTCTTTATTTTTAGGTAATTATGCCGTCTTGGAGGAAAATAAGCTAAGTATATGACCTATACTTACACAAGTTAGCTCAAAAATGGCATAATTACTTAGGTTAGCACAAAAATTACCTATACTTACCTTATTTTCCTCCAAAATGACATAATAAGCTTAGCTAGCTAAAAAATAGCATAATCACCTATGTTAGCTCTAAAATGACACAAATAAGGAATAAGAAGAAGAAAAACAAGGAAGATGAGAAAAAGAAAGAACAGAAGAAGAAAGAGAAGAAAAAGAAAGAATAAAAGAAGAAGAATGAGAAGGAAAAGGGTAAAAACCTTCTTCTTGTTCTTGTTCTTCTTCTTCTTCTAGTATTCTTCTTCTTCTAGTCTTCTTCTTATTCTTCTTCTTCTAGTATTCACTTCATGGAAGCTGGCATTTTTGCAGATTTGATTCACTTCATGGAAGCTGGCATTGAGGGACTGCTAGTTTTAGTTTCTGTTTGATTTTGTGTTGATGACCAATGTATGTTGATGATCTCCGTGAAACTATGTATGTATGTATATATGTTGATGAACTTCGTGAAACTATGTATGTATTGGACCTTTTAATACCCTATGTGTTCTGTTCCATTGATGGACTGCTAGATGTTGGATACATGGGCTATGTTTGAGGTTGAAAAAATATATATATATCATATATGTCTTTTGAAAATGCAGGGATATAACAAAAAGTAGTAGCTATACATGAACTTTGCTGTCTGCCACCGATGGCAAAGAGGCCATGTGGCAGCAACCTATGCAACCTGGGAGCTGACCATTTTGTCACTTTGCTATCTGTGGCTGACGGCAAAGGCTGGGTCGGTTTGCCGTCTGTGGCAGACAACAAAGAGAGGGATGGCATGATGCGTCTGCTGACGTCTGATAACCCACAAGTATAGGGGATCACAACAGTTTTCGAGGGTCGAGTATTCAACCCAAATTTATAGATTCGACACAAGGGGAGCCAAAGAATATTTGAATGTATTAGCTGCTGAGTTCTTAATTCAACCACACCTGGAGATTAATTATCTGCAGCAAGTAATCAGTAGCAAAGTAATATGATAGTTTTGATAGTAGTGACAATAGCAACGGTAATGGTAATAGTGATAGCAGTAATTTTGTAGCAACTGTAACAGTGATGATAGTAGTAGTAACTTGGCAAGAACAATATAAGATAAATTCATAGGCATTGGATCGGTGACTTGTTGGATGATATTCATCATGAGGCAGTTATAACCTAGGGCGATACGGCACTAGCTCCAGTTCGTTAATATAATGTAGGCATGTATTCCGTAAATAGTCATACGTGCTTATGGAAAGAACTTGCATGGCATATTTTGTCCTACCCTCCCATGGTAGCGGGGTGCATATTGGAAACTAAGGGACATTAAGGCCTCCTTTTAATAGAGAACCGGAACAAAGCATTAACACAGTGAATACATGAACTCCTCAAACTACGGTCATCACCGGGAGTGGTCCCGACTATTGTCACTCCGGGGTTGCCGGATTATAACACGTAGTAGGTGACTACAATTTGCAAGATCGGATCTAAAACATGGATATAATGATGATAACATATATGGTTCAGATCTGAGTTCATGGCACCTGGGCCCAAAGTGACAATCATTAAGCATGGCAAAGTCATAGCAACATCAATCTTAGAACATAGTGGATACTAGGGATCAAGCCCTAACAAAACTAACTCGATTACATGATGAATCTCATCCAACTCCTCACCGACCAGCGAGCCTACGAAGGAATTACTCACTCCCGGTGGGGAGCATCATGGAATTGGTGATGGAGAAGGGTTGGTGATGATGACGAACGAATATCCCCCTCTCCGGAGCCCCAAACGGACTCCAAATCCGGCCTCCCGATGAAGAACAGGAGGTGCTGGCGGCTCCATCTCATGGATCACGATAATTCTTTCTCCTTGATTTTTTCTGGAATAATCTGATTTTTATAGCGTCGGTTTTAGGGCCAGCGGGGCCACCAGGTGGGGACAACCCACCTGGGCGCGCCAGGAGAGGGGGGCGCACCTTGGTTGGTTGTTCCCACCCAGGTGCCCCTCTCCGGCAGGTCTTGGCTCCAGAAATTCTTATTTATTATATGAAAAATCCTCAAGAAGTTTCGTTCCATTCCGAGAACTTTTATTTCTGCACAAAAACAACACCATGGTAGTTCTGCTGAAAACATCGTTAGTCCGGGGTTAGTTTCATTCAAATCATGCAAATTAGAGTCCAAAACAAGAGGAAAAGCGTTAGGAAAATTAGATACGTTGGAGACGTATCAAGTCCCCCAAGCTTAAACCTTTGCTTGTCCTCAAGCAATTCAGTTGATAAACTGAAAGTGAAAAAGAAAAACTTTTACGAACTATTTTGCTCTTGTTTTCATAAATAAGCTTAAACAACACCCAGGTTTTCAGCCAACATTATAACTAACCATGCTGACAATAACTCTTAAAAATCATATTAACTCATATCAATGACATAATCAGCTAGCGAGCAATAATAAGATATCTCAAACAGCAATACGTTATCAAAACAACCATGATATAATATGACAATAGTGGTAACTCGCTAGCCCTTTCTGAGACCGCAAAACATAAATGCAGAGCACCTCCAAAGTTCAAGAAGCGACTAAACATTGTAATTCATGGTAGAAAAGATCCAGTCATGATGCACCCAACATTAGCTACACACAACGCATAAGTCATGACAACTATGCTCTCCGGTTCTAGTGCTTGCTTTAGAAGGTGATGACACAACATAAAAGTAAATTGATAGTCCCTTCACAAAGGGAAGCAGTGATTTGCAGAGATGCGAGAGCTCAAGTTTTAAAACAGAGGTAAGTGATATTTTGAGACATGCACCTTTTTCATTTACTTCACGACCATCAGTTATCAATATCTTCCATGCTAAGCATGCTAGTGGTGGTTCCCAAGTGATAAAAGTAAAGGTTTACTCCCCCTCTACCATCAATCACACTCCACGGCTTGTCCAAAACAATGGGTGCCGTCCATACCAACAACAGTCCCGGAGGAGTTTTGTTTAATTATTTGCATTTTTGAGTTCGGGGATTGGGAATCCCTATTACCGCCCTTTTCTCGTGCGATGGCGAGTGAATAAACACTCGACCTGAGAATAACCCGCTTAGCATGGAAGATACCGACCACCTCATGTCGTTCCATGAACGATCCAGGCACAAAAAAAAGATATTTATTTGAAGTTTTTAGAGGTGGCACATGCAAATTTACTTAGGATGGCAGGTTAGTACCGGCATATAGGTAGGTATGGTGGATTCATCTGGAATAACTTTGGGTTCATGGTTTTTGATGTACAAGTAGAGTTCCCACTTAGTACAGGCGAAGGCTAGCAATTAGATTGAGAAGCGGCCAACTAGAGAGCGACAATGTTCATAAACATGCATTATGCATAAGTAACATTGGACACTAGCATGAGTAGGATATGAACACCATGAACATAACTATGACTCTATGTGAATGCCTCCGGCGGTGTACCGGGATATGCAATGAATCAAGAGTGACATGTATGAAAGAATTATGAACGGTGGCTTCGCCACAAATACGATGTCAACTACATGATCATGCGAGGCAATATGACAATGATGGAGCGTGTCATAATAAACGGAATGGTGGTGAGTTGCATGGCAATATATCTCGGAATGGCTATGGAAATGCCATGATAGGTAGGTATGGTGGCTGTTTTTAGGAAGGTATATGGTGGGTGTATGATACCGGCAAAAAGTGCGCGGTATTAGAGAGGCTAGCAATGGTGGAAGGAAGAGAGTGCGTATAATCCATGGACTCAATATTAGTCATAAAGAACTCATATACTTATTGCAAAAATCTACAAGTTAGCAAAGCAAAGTATTACGCGCATGCTCCTAGGAGGATAGATTGGTAGGAAAAGACCATCGCTCGTCCTCAACCGCCACTCATATGGAAGACAATCAATAAATAAATCATGGTCCGACTTCATCACATAACAGTTCACCATACATGCATGCTACGGGAATCAAAAACTTTAACACAAGTATCTCTCAAATCCACAACTACTCAACTAGCATGACTCTAATATCACCATCTTTATATCTCAAAACAATTATCAAGCATCAAACTTCTCATAGTATTCAACACACTCATAAGATTTTTTTACTAATCTTGAATGCCTATCATAATTAAAGCAAATTACCACGCTGTTTTGTAGGACTCTCAAAATAATCTAAGCGAAGCATGAGAGAACAATAGTTTCTATAAAACAAATCCACCACTGTGTTCTAAAAGATATAAGTGAAGCACTAGAGCAAAAACTATATAGCTCAAAAGATATAAGTGAAGCACATAAAGTATTCTAATAAAATCCGAATCATGTGTGTCTCTCTCAATAGGTGTGTACAACAAGGATGATTGTGGCAAACTAACAAATAAAGACTCAAATAATACAAGACGCTCCAAGCAAAACACATATCATGTGGTGAATAAAAATATAGCTCCAAGTAAAGTTACTGATGGAAGTAGACGAAAGAGGGGATGCCTTCCGGGGCATCCCCAAGCTTTGGCTTTTTGGTGTCCTTAGATTATCTTGGGGTGCCATGGGCATCCCCAAGCTTAGGCTCTTGCCATTCATTGTTTCATAATCCATCAAATCTTTTACCCAAAACTTGAAAATTTCACAACACAAAACTTAACAGAAAATCTCGTGAGCTCCGTTAGCGAAAGAAAACAAAACACCACTTCAAGGTACTGTAATGAACTCATTATTTATTTATATTGGTGTTAAACCTACTGTATTCCAACTTATATATGGTTTATAAACTATTTTATTAGCCATAGAATCATCAAAATAAGCAAACAACACACGAAAAAGAGAATCTGTCAAAAACAGAACAGTCTGTAGTAATCTGTAACTTACGAAAACTTCTGGAACTCCAAAAAATCTAAGAAAATAGTACGGTCTAGAAAAGTTGTTTATTGATCAGAAGCAATTGGAATCAGTATTTTATCACATTCTGGTGATTTTTAACAATTGTTTTCGTGAACAGAAAGTTTCTGGAATTTTCAGCAAGATCAAATAACTATCATCCAAGAAGATCCTATAGGTTTAACTTGGCACAAACACTAATTAAAACATAAAAAATCTAACCAGAGGCTAGATCAAAGATTTATTCCTAAACATAAGCAAAAAGCAAAAAACTAAAAATAAAATTGGGTTGCCTCCCAACAAGCGCTATCGTTTAATGCCCCTAGGTAGGCATTGAAGCAAGGATAGATCTAGGTATTGCCATCTTTGGTAGGCAATTCTTCAATAAAACACCTATCACCCTTAGGAGTTTCTTTCTTTATATTAATTATCAAACTTCTAGGCACAAAATCAAGAAAATCATTTGCAACAAACGGTTCCTTAATGATAGCAAAAATATTGGGATGAGCACTTATTGGTTTTAGATCCGTAGTTTCCTTACTAGAGGATTCACCCTTATTTTTAGGAACATAAACAAGCTTGGCAATTTTAGTCGGAGGACTTGGAGTATTCTTTACGGAAGAGAAGGCGGTCCCCAAGTTGGTAATGATACCCTCAAGTTTATCGATTCTAGTGGAATCCTGATTCATTCTTTCATCAACTATGGGTTCCTTCTCCTTAATATTTTTCAAAGTGACTCCTACTTTATATCCATATTGGGTAATTTGGTTGTGGATCTTTTTATCCAAATTTTCAATTAACTCTACGGTAGCAACTTTATTTTCAATAATTTCAAGTCTTTTCATTACATGCTCCAAAGTTAACATAGTTCCATTAACCAAAAGAGGTGGTGAGCCAAACAAATCTATCATAGCATTATAAGAATCAAAAGTATGGCTACACAAGAAATTCCCTCCGGTAATGGTATCAAGAATATATCTGTACCAAGGAGTAGCGCCTACTTAAAAAATGCGGAGAAGAACGGAAGTAGATTGCTTCCTGGTAGATCTATTTTAAGCATTGCAAATTCTATACCAAGCGTCTTTTAGATTTTCTCCCTCCCTTTGCTTAAAATTAAGAACTTCATTCTCGGGAGACAACGGAGAAGATAGAGGACTAGCCATAACGACAAGCAAGCGAAAAAGAGGCGAATGAGAAAAGCGAGGGCGAATAAAACGGCAAGGGTGAAGTGGGGGAGAGGAAAACGAGAGGCAAATGGCAAATAATGTAATGCGGGAGATAAGAGTTTGTGATGGGTACTTGGTATGTTGACTTTTGCATAGACTCCCCGGCAACGGCGCCAGAAATACTTCTTGCTACCTGTTGAGCACTGCGTTGGTTTTCCCTTGAAAAGGAAAGGGTGATGCAGTAAAGTAGCGTAAGTATTTCCCTCAGTTTTTGAGAACCAAGGTATCAATCCAGTAGGAGGCCACGCTCAAGTCCCTCGCACCTACACAAACAAATAAAAACCTCGCAACCAATGCAATAAAGGGGTTGTCAATCCCTTCACGGTCACTTACAAAAGTGAGATCTGATAGATATGATAAGATAATATTTTTGGTATTTTTATAATAAAGATGCAAAGTAAAATAAAAGGCAATAGAAATAGCTAAGTGTTGGAAGATTAAAATGATAGAAAATAGACCCGGGGGGCATAGGTTTCACTAGTGGCTTCTCTCAAGAGCATAAGTATTACGGTGGGTGAACAAATTACTGTTGAGCAATTGATAGAATTGAGCATAGTTATGAGAATATCTAGGTATGATCATGTATATAGGCATCACGTCCGTGACAAGTAGACCGACTCCTGCCTGCATCTACTACTATTACTCCACACATCGACCGCTATCCAGCATGCATCTAGAGTATTAAGTTCAAAAGAACAGAGTAACGCTTTAAGTAAGATGTCATGATGTAGAGGGATAAACTCATGCAATATGATATAAACCCCATCTTGTTATCCTCGATGGCAACAATACAATACGTGCCTTGCTGCCCCTCCTGTCACTGGGAAAGGACACCGCAAGATTGAACCCAAAGCTAAGCACTTCTCCCATTGCAAGAAAGATCAATCTAGTAGGCCAAACCAAACTGATAATTCAAAGAGACTTGCAAAGATAACCAATCATACATAAAAGAATTCAGAGGAGATTCAAATATTATTCATAGATAAACTTGATCATAAACCCACAATTCATCAGTCTCAACAAACATACCGCAAAAGAAGATTACATCGAATAGATCCCCACGAGAATCATGGAGAACTCTGTATTGAGATCCAAAGAGAGAGAAGAAGCCACCTAGTTAATAACTATGGACCCGAAGGTCTGAGGTAAACTACTCACATCATCGGAGAGGCTATGGTTTTGATGTAGAAGCCCTCCGTGATCAATGCCCCCTCCGGTAGGATGCCGCAAAAGGCCCCAAGATGGGATCTCACGGGTATAGAAGGTTGCGGCGGTGGAATTAGGTTTTCGTGGATGCTTCTGTTGGTTTGAGGGTACTTAGGTATATATAGGAGGAAGAAGTACGTCGGTGGAGCAACGTGGACCCCACGAGGGTGGAGGGCGCACCCAGGGTGGTAGGCTGGCCCCCTGCCTCGTGCTCTCCTGGTTGCTTTCTTGACGTAGGGTCCAAGTCCTCTTGATCACGTTCGTGCCAAAAATCACGTTCCCGAAGGTTTCATTCCGTTTGGACTCCGTTTGATATTCTTTTTCTGCGAAACTTTGAGATAGGCAAAAAACAACAATTTGGGTTGGGCCTCTGGTTAATAGGTTAATCCCAAAAATAATATAAAAGTGTATAATAAAGCCCGTTAAACATCCAAAATAGAATATAATATAGCATGAAGCAATAAAAAATTATAGATACTTTGCCCATTCCGGTGAAAAGGCCAGCCCGTTTGACTTGGTCAAATGGTAACGGGCCGGCCCACGGAAAGCCTGTTAACGTCCTTTTCGTATATAGCCCATTTACGACCCGCTTACTATCGTCCTGTTATGACCTATCAAAATTAAGCCCAGTAGCTTCATCTGGGCCATCCAATATGATTCCTGCTCGTTGTAACTTCCAGCCCATGTATGACCCATGATGTCTTTCGGCCCATATGAGGCCCTTTGTAACTCTCGGCCCATTAAAGGCCCGAGATGAAACTGGCCCATAATGAACAGTGTATCGCTTTATACCCATTAACGGCCCATTATTCCGTCGGCTGTTTCCAGCTCGTGTCAACTTTCGGCCTTCTAAGGGCCCATTTATTCTTGGGCTCATTTCTATAATTCGGTTAGATACGGTCCGTTACTGGCCTGTTCTGTTTGTGGGCCAAATACAGCCCGTGGTTACATTCGGCCCGTTTGTGGCCCGTTAACCCGTTGGGCTGTTTTCATAGCATTATCAAATACGGCCCATTAACGGCCCGTTATGGTCCACGAATAGTACGGCCCATGTTTGGTGAAATGATTATACGCCCCATAGAAGGCCCATGGATCCTACAGCCCGTAGAAGACCAATGGATCCTACAGCCCGTTGAAGTTCCATAGATCATACGGCCCGTAGAAAGTCCATGGATCGTACGGCCCGTAAAAGTCCCATGGATCCTATGACCCGTAGAAGGCCCACGGATCCTACGGCCCGCAGGAGGCCCATGGTTACAACAGTCCATGTGTTGCCATGATTATTGTGGCCTAGTTACTAAAACTAGGTTATTGTGGCACTAAAAATGCGGAAAAAGAACTGCAGTGACTACAAGCAAACAACTAAACAAGAAAATAAGGAAATAAATAATCAAGCAACTAACGCTATCCTATTACAGCTATTACACATATTAAATCCACTAGGCATCAAAGCTCGCCACCAGTGCAAATATAGGGAACAAAGCAGCATATTACATACACTGCCTGTCAAAATTGGCCACCAGTGCAAATAAATGTAGCAGCAAAACAAGTCCATAGCTGAAACAACTTCAGAAGATCTCAAGAAACATTATCCTGGGTATCCACCATGCTGGCAATAAGCTTAGCAAGCTTATTAGCTTTGTCCTGTTTGGCGCTAAAATCCTCCAATGCTTGCTGTTGCACTAGAAAGTATGCATCTGAATGCTCCAGGGATTTCCGCAGTCCTTCCGCTTCTTGTCGCAGCATGTCTTTCAGCTTGTAGTTGAGACTCAAGAAACCGAACTGATTCAGACAGTGAGTTTGAATAGCTTGTGCAAGCGGTAGTGGCCAGTAAATCGAACAGTAAACCAAGAAAAGACTTTGGGGTTGCCTCACTGTCTTAAAGATAGTTTTCCTTAGCTATTTTATCAGCTTTGTGGGAGACCAACAAGGATGTCTCACGATCCCGAACCTTATTTGTATTACTTCCTTTCTCATTGCTTAATAAGGCACTCTTCCCCAATATTCTGTCAGCATTCTAAAAGAAGAAACAAGCAGACACATAACAGGTTTAGCATGTACTAGTATATGAAACTCATTTCGGTGAACCAGTTCATTAGTAAGGTGGACAAGATTAAACTACCAAGTATTCTATTGCCAAGTAGTACATTATAAAAGCATCAAACAAACATATATCTATGTCCTATGGTCACTGCATTGTCTTGCCAAATCAAAATTGAGACACGGTTCAAATCATATCAGTTCAAGAGAAAGCAACACTGAAAGAATACAAAGCGTGGAAAACTAAATGGCACAACAAGATTTCAGATGGGTACCACGGGTCTACATGTACAACAACACCACTGGCCCTGTTATGATGCTAGTAATGTGCATGATATGAGAAGTCAACTGTATACACAATTGAAATTGAAATCAACAGAGCTATTTATAAGATCAAACCTATTAAAGAAACATGCGTAAACATACCTGTTGTGCCATTGGAGTTTCCATTGGATAGTTCAATTTAAAAATAAGTTTGTACGAGTAAATACAGTGATACAAGAGCAACGCAGTATGCACGATAGCAATGGAATCTTAAATGAGAACAATTGTTCTTCAGGTTTAAGCACTTGTTCTACATGAATAGAGTACAGTAAGACACAAGCATATAGTACTTAAAATAAAATGAGCTCATAGACCTTACCACATTCTTGGTTTGGGACCAGTAAAGAACAAGGCGTTCCCAGTCATCGTCCAGTAAATGCGTCCCAGGAGAACGTAAGGGAATTTGATGAGTTTCTTTGCTAGTGAAGTACGTCTTCTTTAGGTAATTCCGATACTGCCATCAAGCATTCTTGAAGATAGCAGAGGTATTAGCACAGGTTACCTCATCCTGAGTTTCCAAATCGGTCCTTCTCTATAGAGAAAAATGGGAAATTTGTTGTATTATAACCATCATGGAGGTAGAATGTATGGGACAAAGCAAAGTAATTGCCATGAATAACATTACTTACACATAACTCCTAGACAAACACCTGCAACTGGCATTTTCCTTCATCTTTAGTATAATATTTCCATGATGGGAAGATAAGCACATAGGATTTAACAACATCAAATGCGATAGATGCTAAACTATGAATGGCTGGTTGTGCTTCCTCCACAGGAATAGGTGTACTAACTGGTGGAGTTGGGGTTCGCGGTGGTAGTACTGGCGCTTTGGGCACCGGAGGAGTCTTACTAACTGCTCTTGTTTGGGAGCTCTATGGTGGAGATGGTGCTGTGTCAACAGGAACTGGGTTACTATCTGCTGGGGTTGGGGTTAGATTGGGTGAAGCTGGTTCTCTGTCCATCGCAGTAGGGGTAAAATCTGTGAGAGTCTGGGTTATGTGTGGTAGGGATGGTTGCTACCTCTTGAGCATGCGTTGGTTTTCACTTGAAGAGGAAACGGTGATGCAGCAAAGTAGCGTAAGTATTTCCCTCAGTTTTTGAGAACCAAGGTATCAATCCAGTAGGAAGGCCACACGCAAGTCCCTCGTACCTACACAAACAAATAAGAACCTCGCAACCAACGCGGTAAAGGGGTTGTCAATCCCTTCACGACCACTTGCAGAAGTGAGATCTGATAGAGATGATAAGGTAATATTTTTGGTATTTTTATGATAAAGGTTAAAAGTAAAGATTGCAAAATAAACGGTGACAGAAATAGCTAGTTGACGGGAGATTAATATGATGGAAAATAGACCCGGGGGCCATAGGTTTCACTAGTGGCTTCTCTCAAGATAGCATAAGTATTATAGTGGGTGAACAAATTACTCTCGAGCAATTTATAGAAAAGTGCATAGTTATGAGAATATCTAGGCATGATCATGTATATAGGCATCACGTCTGCGACAAGTAGACCGAAACGATTCTGCATCTACTAATATTACTCCACACATCGACCGCTATCCAGCATGCATCTAGAGTATTATGTTCATAAGAACAGAGTAACACATTAGGCAAGATGAAATGACATAGAGGGATGAACTCAAGCAATATGATATAAACCCTATCTTTTTATCCTCGATGTCAACAATAGAATACGTGCCTTGCTGCCCCTGCTGTCACTGGGAAAGGACACCGCAAGATTGAACCCAAAGCAAAGCACTTCTCCCATTGCAAGAAAGATCAATCTAGTAGGCCAAACCAAACTGATAATTCGAAGAGACTTGCAAAGATAACAAATCATACATAAAAGAATTCAGAGGAGATTCAAATATTGTTCATAGATAATCTTGATCATAAACCCACAATTCATCGGATCTCGACAAACACACCGCAAAAAGAGTTACATCGAATAGATCTCCAAGAAGATCGAGGAGAACTTTGTATTGAGATCCAAAGAGAGAGAAAAACCATCTAGCTAATAACTATGGACCCGAAGGTCTGTGGTAAACTACTCACACATCATCGGAGAGGCTATGGTGTTGATGTAGAAGCCCGTCGCGATCGATTCCCCCTCAGGCGGAGCGCCGGAAAATGCCCCAAGATGGGATCTCATGGGTACAGAAGGTTGCGGCGGTGGAAATAGGGTTTCGTGGTGCTCCTGGATGTTTTCAGGGTATATGGGTGTATATAGGAGGAAGAAGTAGGTCGATGGAGCTGCGAGGGGCCCACGAGGGTGGGGGCGCGCCCAGGTGGCAGGCGCGTCTCCCTGCCTCGTGGCCTCCTCGCTTCTTTCTTGACGTCCACTCCAAGTCCTCTGGATCACGTTTGTTCCAAAAATCACTCTCCCGAAGGTTTCATTCCGTTTGGATTCCGGTTGATATTCCTTTTCTGTGAAACACTGAAATAGGCAAAAAAACAACAATTTGCACTGGGCCCTGGGTTAGTAGGTTAGGCCCAAAAACAATATAAAAGTGTATAATAAAGCCCATTAAACATCCAAAACAGATAATATAATAGCATGGAACAATAAAAAATTGTAGATACATTGGAGACGTATCAAGCATCCCCAAGCTTAATTCCTGCTCGTCCTCGAGTAGGTAAATGATAAAAACAGATTTTTTGATGTGGAATGCTACCTAGCATATTCTTCAATGTAATTTTATTTATTGTGGCATGAATGTTCAGATCCGAAAGATTCAAGATAAAAGTTTAATATTGACATAAAAATAACAATACTTCAAGCATACTAACTAAGCAATCATGTCTTCTCAAAATAACATGGCCAAAGATAGTTCATCCCTACAAAATCATATTGTTTGGACATGCTCCATTTTCGTCACACAAGCATGCTCTCATCATGCACAACCCCGATGACTAGCCAAGCAATTGTTTCATACTTCAGTAATCTCAAACTTTTTTCAACTTTCACGCAATACATGAGCGTGAGCCATGGATATAGCACTATGGGTGGAATAGAATATAATGATGGGGGTTATGTGGAGAAGACAAAAAAGGAGAAAGTCTCACATTGATGCGGCTATTCAACGGGCTAGGGAGATGCCCATCAATTGATGTCAATGCAAGGAGTAGGGATTTCCATGCAACGGATGCACTAGAGCTATTGATACATCTCCAATGTATCTATAATTTTTGATTGCTCCATGCTATATTATCTACTATTTTGGACTATATTGGGCTTTATTTTCCACTTTTATATTATTTTTGGGACTAACCTATTAACCGGAGGCCCAGCCCAGAATTGCTGTTTTTTTGCCTATTTCAGTGTTTTGAAGAAACGGAATATCAAACGGAGTCCAAACAGAAAAATCCTTTTTGGAACGTGATTTTCTTCCCGAATATGACACAGGAGACTTGGACCCTACGCCAAGGAACGCCGGAGGCGGTCACGAGGGTAGGGGCGCCCCCCCTCTAGGGTGCCCCCAGCCTCGTGGGCCCCTTGACGCTCCACCGACATACTTCTTCCTCCTATATATACCCACGTACCCCAAAACGAACAGATACGGAGCCAAAAACCTAATTCCACCGCCGCAACTTTCTGTATCCATGAGATCCCATCTTGGGGCCTGTTCCGGAGCTCCGCCGGAGAGGGCCGTCATCACAGAGGGCTTCTACATCATCATAGCCTCTCCGATGAAGTGTGAGTAGTTTACCTCAGACCTTCGGGTCCATAGTTATTGGCTAGATGGCTTCTTCTCTCTTTTTGGATCTCAATACAATGTTCTCCCCCTCTCTTGTGGAGATCTATTCGATGTAATCTTCTTCTTTTGCGGTGTGTTTGTTGAGACCGATGAATTGTGGGTTTATGATCAAGTCTATCTATGAATAATATTTGAATCTTCTCTGAATTCTTTTATGTATGATTGGTTATCTTTGCAAGTCTCTTCGAATTATCCGTTTGGTTTGGCCAACTAGATTGGTACTTCTTGCCATGGGAGAAGTGCTTAGCTTTGGGTTCGATCTTGCGGTGTCCTTTCCCAGTGACAGAAGGGGCAGCAAGGCACGTATTGTATCGTTGCCATCTAGGATAACAAGATGGGGTTTATTTCATATTGCATGAATTTATCTCTCTACATCATGTCATCTTGCTTAAAGCGTTACTCTGTTTTAACTTAATACTCTAGATGCATGCTGGATAGCGGTCAATGAGTGGAGTAATAGTAGTAGATGCAGAATCGTTTCGATCTACTTGACACGGACGTGATGCCTATATACATGATCATGCCTAGATATTCTCATAACTATGCTCAATTCTATCAATTGCTCAACAGTAATTTGTTCACCCACCGTAGAATACTTATGCTCTCGAGAGAAGCCACTAGTGAAACCTATGGCCCCCGGGTCTATTCTCATCATATCAATCTCCATCACTTTTATTTTGCTTTGCTTTTTACTTTGCCTTTTACTTTTACTTTGCATCTCTATACCAAAAATACCAAAAATATTATCTATCAGATCTCACTCTCGTAAGTGACCGTGAAGGGATTGACAACCCCTAATCACGTTGGTTGAGATGAGCTCTTTGTGTTGTGTAGGTACGAGGGACTCGCACGTGGCCTCCTACTGGATTGATACCTTGGTTCTCAAAAACTGAGGGAAATACTTACGCTACTCTGCTGCATCATCCTTTCCTCTTCGGGGAAATCCAACGCAAGCTCAAGAGGTGGCAAGAAGAATTTCTGGCCCCGTTGCCGGGGAGTCTACGCAAAAAGTCAACATACCAAGTACCCAGCACAATCCCTATCTCCCGCATTACATTAGTTGCCATTTGCCTCTCGTTTTCCTCTCCCCCACTTCACCCTTGCCGTTTTATTCGCCCTCTCCTTCTCCTTCTCCTTCTCCTTCTCCATTTGCCTTTTTCTCGCTTGCTTGTCGCTATGTCTGAAATTGGGGAAGTTATCGCCGATTTGGGCGATAACAATGTCATGGAAAATTCTGACGCTCCTGCTGAAGAACCCCCTACCTATCATACAAAAAGATTTTGAATCGGTAGTGGTAGTATTATTGGAAAAAGGAGTTATTCAAGATTTCTTTACTTGTGCCGGTGCTTTGCCCTGTATGGGCAGTTCTATTCTTCATAGAACTAGTAGTCTTGCGGCTATTGCCATGCTTATCGTTGAACTTGAAAGGCAATTTATGCATATGCACCCATCTATACAAAGAATTTTCCTATAATTTTCTAATATCGCTACTATCTTTTTGGCTCATGAATTCAGATTTATAATAAAAGAAGCCAAAGAAATCTTTGCGCACTATAGGGTGGACGCTGGTCGTCCTCCCATAGAATCTATCCTCTTTGATCAAGAAGAAATTATGCGCTTTCAATCTCTTGACTATGTTGCTTTCAATAAAAACCTTAGAAAAAAGGTGCCTACCAATATTTTAATTGATAGAATTTCTGAACTTAATGATGATTTGGCTATTCGAAATAATGAGCTAGGATACTCTCTTGAGTTTAGGCTCACAAGGTTCTGTCAAAAGAATGCTTATAACGATGAATTGGTTGTGTAATACGAAGGGCCGAAAGAGGAACCTATACCTCCTAAAATTGATCTTGGGGACTTTTGTCCTATTAAATTTAGCCCTTTTGATTACTTTTGTTTGCCTCAAAGGAAACTCGTCGCCGAACATAGAGAATATGAAATGAGCTTCACCGATCTATCCTATTATTACGGCACAACCTAGATCTATCCTCGCTTTTATGCCTAGCTAGGGGCGTTAAACGATAGCGCTTGTTGGGAGGCAACCCAATTTTATTTTTAGTTTTTTGTGCTTTTCTTCTGTTAGGGAATAAATAACCCATATACCTTCTGTTTGGATGAGGTTTTGTGTTTTAATTAGTGTTTGTGCCAAGCTAGACCTATTGGATCTTCTTGGATGATAGTTGTTTGATCTTGCTGTAATTTCTAGAAACTTTGCGTTCAGTGCCCGAATTTTTAAAAATCATCAGAACGTGGTAAAATACTGATTCCAATTTCTTATGATCAATAAACAAAATTTCTAGTTCTTCTAATTTTGGTAGAAATTTTTGGGTTCCAGAAGTTTGCGTTAGTTACAGATTACTACAGACTATTCTGTTTTTGACAGATTCTGTTTTTCGTGTGTTGTTTGCTTATTTTGATGAATCTATGGTTAGTAAAATATGTTATGATCCATAGAGAAGTTGGAATACAGTAGGTTTAACACCAATATAAATAAATAATGAGTTCATTACAGTACTTTGAAGTAGTCTTTTGTTTTCTTTCTCTAACGGAGCTCACGAGATTTCTGTTGAGTTTTGTGTTGTGAAGTTTTCAAGTTTTGGGTGAATTCTTTTGATGGATTATGGAACAAGGAGTGGCAAGAGCCTAAGCTTGGGGATGCCCATGGCACCCCCAAGATAATCCAAGACACCAAAAATTCAAAGCTTGGGGATGCCCCGGAAGGCATCCCCTCTTTTGTCCACTTCCATCGGTAATTTACTTGGAGCTATATTTTTATTCACCAACATGATATGTGTTTTGCTTGGAGCGTCTTGTACTATTTGTGTCTTTGTTTTTTAGTGTGCCACAATCATCCTTGCTGTACACACCTTTTGAGAGAGCCATATATGAATTGGAATTTGATAGAATACTCTATGTGCTTCACTTATATCTTTTGAGCTATGTAGTTTTGCTCAATGTGCTTCATTTATATCTTTTGAGCTATGTAGTTTTGCTCAATGTGCTTCACTTATATCTTTTGAGCGTGATAATTTTGCTCTATGTGCTCCACTTAGATCTTTTAGAGCACGGCGGTGGTTTGTTTTAAAGAAACTATTGATCTATCATGCTTCACTTAAATTATTTTGAGAGTCTTAATAGCATGGTAAATTGCTTAATGTTAATATGCTTGGTGTTCATGATTTGTGAATTTTTCTTTTGAGTGTGTTGAATACTAAGAGAAGATTGAAGCATGATAATTGTTTTGAGATATGGAGGTGATAATATTAGAGCCATGCTAGTTTAGTAGTTGTGAATTTAAAGAATAATTGTGTTAAAGTTTGTGATTCCCGTAGCATGCACGTATGGTGAACCGTTATGTGATGAAGTCGGAACATAATTTATTTATTGATTGTCTTCCTTATGAGTGGCGGTCGGGGACGAGCGATGGTCTTTTCCTACCAATCTATCCCCCTAGGAGCATGCGCGTAATACTTTGCTTTGATAACATCTAGATTTTTGCAATAAGTATATGAGTTCTTTCGGACTAATGTTGAGTCCATGGATTATACGCACTTTTTCCCAACCTTCCACCATTGCTAGCTTCTCTAATACCACGCACCTTTCACCGGTATCATACACCCACCATATACCTTCCTCAAAACAGCCACCATACCTACCTATCATGGCATTTCCATAGCCATTCCGAGATATGTTGCCATGCAACTTTCCACCGTTCCGTTTATCATGACACGCTCCATCATTGTCATATTGCTAGCATGATCATGTAGTTGACATCATATTTGTGGCAAAGCTACCGTTCATAATTCTTTCATACATGTCACTCTTGATTCATTGCATATCCCGGTACACCGCCGGAGGCATTCATATAGAGTCATATTTGTTCTAAGTATCAAGTTGTAATTGTTGAGTTGTAAGAAAAATAAAAGTGTGATGATCATCATTTTTAGAGCATTGTCCCAAGTGAGGAAAGGATGATGGAAACTATGATTCCCCCATAAGTCGGGATGAGACTCCGGACGAAAAAAAGAGGGCATAAAAAAAGAGAGAAGGCCCAAAAAAATGAGAGATAAAAGAGAGAAGGGACAATGCTACTATCCTCTTACCACACTTGTGCTTCAAAGTAGCACCATGATCTTCATTATAGAGAGTCTCTCGTTATGTCACTTTCATATACTAGTGGAAAATTTTCATTATAGAACTTGGCTTGTATATTCCAATGATGGGCTTCCTCAAATTAGCCTAGGTCTTCGTGAGCAAGCGAGTTGGATGCACATCCACTTAGTTTCTTTTGATGAGCTTTCATATACTTATAGCTCTAGTGCATCCGTTGCATGGCAATCCCTACTCACTCACATTGATATCTATTGATGGGCATCTCCATAGCCCGTTGATATGCCTAGTTGATGTGAGACTATCTTCCCCTCTTTTTGTCTTCTCGACAACCACCATTCTATTCCATATAAGTGCTATATCCATGGCTCACGCTCATGTATTGCGTGAAGATCGAAAAAGTTTTGAAAAAGTTAGAGTATGAAACAATTGCTTGGCTTGTCATCGGGGTTGTGCATGATTTAAATACTTTGTGTGGTGAAGATAGAGCATAGCCAGACTATATGATTTTGTAGGGATAACTTTCTTTGGCCATGTTATTTTGAGAAGACATAATTGCTTTATTAGTATGCTTGAAGTATTATTATTCTTTATGTCAATATGAACTTTTGTCTTATATCTTTCAAATCTGAATATTCGTACCACAATTAAGAAATTTTGCATTGAAATTATCTTCAAGCATACTATCTCCGCATCAAAAATTCTCTTTTTATCATTTACCTACTCGAGGACGAGCAGGAATTAAGCTTGGGGATGCCTGATACGTCTCCAACGTATCTATAATAATTGATTGTTCCATGCTATATTATCTACTGTTTTGGACTATATTGGGCTTTATTTTCCACTTTTATATTATTTTTGGGACTAACCTATTAACCGGAGGCCCAGCCCAGAATTGCTGTTTTTTTGCCTATTTCAGTGTTTCGAAGAAACGAAATATCAAACGGAGTCCAAACATAAAAATCCTTTTTGGAACATGATTTTCTTCCCGAATATGACACAGGAGACTTGGACCCTACGCCAAGGAACGCCGGAGGCGGTCACGAGGGTAGGGGGCGCGCCCCCCCTCTAGGGCGCGCCCCCTACCTCGTGGGCCCCTCGACGCTCCATTGACGTACTTCTTCCTCCTATGTATACCCACGTACCCCCAAACAAACATATACGGAGCCAAAAACCTAATTCCACTGCCGCAACTTTCTGTATCCACGAGATCCCATCTTGGGGCCTGTTCCGGAGCTCCGCCAAAGAGGGCCGTCATCACGGAGGGCTTCTACATCATCATAGCCTCTCCGATGAAGTGTGAGTAGTTTACCTCAGACCTTCGGGCCCATAATTAGCTAGATGGCTTCTTCTCTCTTTTTGGATCTCAATACAATGTTCTCCCCCTCTCTTGTGGAGATCTATTCGATGTAATCTTCTTTTGCCGTGTGTTTGTTGAGACCCATGAATTGTGGGTTTATGATCAAGTCTATCTATGAATAATATTTGAATCTTCTCTGAATTCTTTTATGTATGATTGGTCATCTTTGCAAGTCTCTTCGAATTATCCGTTTGGTTTGGCCAACTAGATTGGTAGTTCTTGCCATGGGAGAAGTGCTTAGCTTTGGGTTCGATCTTGCGGTGTCCTTTCCCAGTGACAGAAGGGGCAGCAAGGCACGTATTGTATCGTTGCCATCGAGGATAACAAGATGGGGTTTATTTCATATTGCATGAATTTATCTCTCTACATCATGTCATCTTGCTTAAAGCGTTATTCTGTTTTTAACTTAATACTCTAGATGCATGCTAGATAGCGGTCGATGAGTGGAGTGATAGTAGTAGATGCAGAATCGTTTCGATCTACTTGACACGGACGTGATGCCTATATACATGATCATGCCTAGATATTCTCATAACTATGCTCAATTCTGTCAATTGCTCAACAGTAATTTGTTCACCCACCGTAGAATACTTATGCTCTCGAGAGAAGCCACTAGTGAAACCTATGGCCCCCGGGTCTATTCTCATCATATCAATCTCCATCACTTTTATTTTGCTTTGCTTTTTTACTTTGCCTTTTACTTTTACTTTGCATCTCTATACCAAAAATACCAAAAATATTATCTATCAGATCTCACTCTCGTAAGTGACCGTGAAGGGATTGACAACCCCTAATCGTGTTGGTTGCAAGGAGCTCTTTGTGTTGTGTAGGTACGAGGGACTCGCGTGTGGCCTCCTACTTGATTGATACCTTGGTTCTCAAAAACTGAGGGAAATACTTACGCTACTCTGTTGCATCATCCTTTCCTCTTTGGGGAAATCCAACGCAAGCTCAAGAGGTAGCAGCTATAAATGTATGAAAGTCAACAAAAGAAACTAAGTGGGTGTGCATCCAACTTGCTTGCTCATGAAGACCTAGGGCATTTGAGGAAGCCCATTGTTGGAATATACAAGCCAAGTTCTATAATGAAAAATTCCCACTAGTATGTGAAAGTGACAAAACAAGAGACTCTCTATCATAAAGATCATGGTGCTACTTTGAAGCACAAGTGTGGAAAAAGGATAGTAGCATTGTCCCTTTTTATTTCCTTTTTGGGCCTTTACTTTTTTTATTTGGCCTTTCTCTTTTTTTGGGACAATGCTCTATTAATGAAGATCATCACACTTCTATTTATTTACAACTAAATGATTACAACTCGATACTAGAACAAAATTTGACTCTATATGAATGCCTCCCGCAGTGTACCAGGATGGGCAATGAATCAAGAGTGACATGTATGATATAATATGCATGGTGGCTTTTCCACAAATACGATGTCAACTACATGGTCATGCAAGGCAATATGACAATGATGAAGCGTGTCATAATAAACGGAACGGTGGAAAGTTGCATGGCAATATATCTTGGAATGGCTATGGAAATGCCATAATAGGTAGGTATGGTGGCTGTTTTGAGGAAGATATAAGGAGGTTTATGTGTGATAGAGCGTATCGTATCACGGGGTTTGGATGCACCGGTGAAGTTTGCACCAACTCTCAAGGTGAGAAAGGGCAATGCATGGTACCGAAGAGGCTAGCAATGATGGAAGGGTGAGAGTGCGTATAATCCATGGACTCAAAATTAGTCATAAAGAACTCACATACTTATTGCAAAAATCTACAAGTCATCAAAAACCAAGCACTACACGCAAGCTCCTAGGGGGATAGATTGGTAGGAAAAGACCATCGCTCGTCCTCGATCGCCACTCATAAGGATGACAATCAAAGAACACCTCATGTTTCAAATCCGTTACACAACGTTTACCATACATGCATGCTTAGGGACTTGCAAACTTCAACACAAGTATTTCTCAAATTCACAACTACTCAACTAGCACAACTTTAATATCACTATCTCCATATCTCAAAACAATCATCAAGTATCAAACTTCTCTTAGTATTCAACGCACTTATATGAAAGTTTTTATTATATCCATCTTGGATGCCTATCATATTAGGACTAATTTTATAGCCAAAGCAAATTACCATGCTGTTCTAAAAGACTCTCAAAATAATATAAGTGAAGCATGAGAGATCAATAATTTCTATAAAATAAAACCACCACCGTGCTCTAAAAGTTATAAGTGAAGCACTAGAGCAAAAACTATTTAGCTCAAAAGATATAAGTGAAGCACATTGAGTGTTCTACTAAATTCTGATTCATGTGTGTCTCTCCCAAAAGGTGTGTACAACAAGGATGATTGTGGTGAACTAAAAAGAAAAGACTCAAATCATACAAGACGCTCCAAGCAAAACACATATCATGTGGTGAATAAAAATATAGCATCAAGTGAAGTTACCGATGGACGAAGACAAAAGAGGGGATGCCTTGTGGGGCATCCCCAAGCTTAGGCTTTTGGTTGTCCTTGGATTTTACCTTGGGGTGCCTTGGGCATCCCCAAGCTTAGGATCTTGCCACTCCTTGTTCCATAAACCATCAAATCTTTACCCAAAAAACTTGAAAACTTCACAACACAAAACTTAACAGAAAATCTCATGAGCTCCGTTAGCGAAAGAAAACAAACCACCACTTCAAGTTACTGTAATGAACTCATTATTTATTAATATTAGTGTTAAGCCTACCGTATTCCAACTTCTCTATGGTTCGTAACCTCCGATACTAGCCATAGATTCATCAAAATAAGCAAACAACACACGGAAAACAGAATCTGTCAAAAACAGAACAGTCTGTAGTAATCTGTATCAAACGTATAATTTTGGAACTCCAAAAATTCTAAAATAAATTGCTGGACGTGAGGAATTTGTCTATTAATAATCTTCAAAAATAATCAACTAAATATCACTCTCCAGTAAAACTTTGTAGCTAATCTCGTGAGCACTAAAGTTTCTGTTTTTTTACAGCAAGATCAAAAAGACTTCACCCAAGTCTTCCCAAAGGTTCTACTTGGCACAAGCACTAATTAAAACATAAAACCACATCTAAACATAAGCTAGATGAATTATTTATTACTAAACAGAACCAAAAAGCAAGAAACAAAAATAAAATTGGGTTGCCTCCCAACAAGCGCTATGGTTTAACGCCCCTAGCTAGGCATAAAGGCAAGGATATATCTAGGTATTGCCAAAATAATGGTAAGGTAAATCACGGAAACTCATCTCATATTTCCTAATTTCAGCAGCAAGTTTTCTTTATGGCAAGCAAAAGTAATCAAAAGGGCTAAATTTAATGGGACAAAAGTCCCCAAGATCAAGCTCGGGAGGTATGGGTTCCTCCTTTGGCCCCTTATATTGCACAACCAATTCATCATTATAAGCATTCTTTTGGCAATAAGTCATGAGACTTTGTTCAAGAGAAAAACCTAACCCGTTGTTCTGAATAGCAAAGTCATCATTGACTTCAGAAATTCTATCAACTAGAACATCGGTAGGAAACCTTCTTTCTAAGGTTTTCATTGTAAGCAACATGATCTAAAGATCGTAAACGCATTAAGTCTTCTTGATTAAAAAGGATAGCTTCTATGGGAGGACGACCAACGTCCACCCTATAATGCGCAAAAATTTCATTGGCCTCTTTCATTATAAATCTTAACTCATGTGCCAAAAAGATAGTAGCCGCTCGCTTAACAGAAGAATGCTCGATATTGGAAAACTCTAGAAAAATCATTTGTATGCAAGGATGCATACGGATACATTGTCTTTCAAGTTCAACTACGAGCAAGGATATAGCATCCGCAAGACTACTAGTTCTATGAAGAATAGACCCACCCATAGAGGGCAGGGCACCGGCACAAGTGAAGAAATCTTGAATAACCCCTTTCCCAATAATATTACCACTACCAATATGAAACTTCTTAGTGCGTAAAATAGTAGGATCTTCAAGAGGATCATCAAAAACATCAAAGTTTTCCATATTATTATCCTTATCAACGATAACCTCCCCAGTTTTAGACATGACGACAGCACAGAGAACGAACACACAAGAAGCAAACGAAAAGGAGGCGAACGGAAATAGAGGGCGAATAAAACGGCAAGGGTGAAGTGGGGGAGAGGAAAACGAGAGGAAAATGGCAAATAATGTAATGCGAGGGATAAGAGTTTGTGATGGGTACTTGGTATGTCTTCACTTGTGCGTAGACTCCCCGGCAACGGCGCCATGTATCCTTCTTGCTACCTCTTGAGCATGCATTGGTTTTCCCTTGAGGAGGAAAGGGTGATGCAGCAAAGTAGCGTAAGTATTTCCCTCAGTTTTTGAGAACCAAGGTATCAATCCAGTAGGAGGCCACACGCAAGTCCCTCATACCTACACAAACAAATAAGAACCTTGCAACCAACGCGATAAAGGGGTTGTCAATCCCTTCATGACCACTTGCAAAAGTGAGATCTGATAGAGATGATAAGATAATATTTTTGGTATTTTTATGATAAAGGTTAAAAGTAAAGATTGCAAAATAAATGGTGACAGAAATAGCTAGTTGACGGGAGATTAATATGATGGAAAATAGACCCGGGGGCCATAGGTTTCACTAGTGGCTTCTCTCAAGATAGCATAAGTATTATGGTGGGTGAACAAATTACTGTCGAGCAATTGATAGAAAAGTGCATAGTTACGAGAATATCTAGGCATGATCATGTATATAGGCATCACGTCCGCGACAAGTAGACCGAAACGATTCTGCATCTACTACTATTACTCCACACATTGACCGCTATCCAGCAAGCATCTAGAGTATTAAGTTCATAACAACAGAGTAACGCATTAGGCAAGATGACATGATGTAGAGGGATAAACTCAAGCAATATGATATAAACCCCATCTTTTTATCCTCGATGGAAAAAATACAATACGTGCCTTGCTGCCCCTGCTGTCACTTGGAAAGGACACTGCAAGATTGAACCTGAAGCTAAGCACTTATCCCATTGCAAGAAGGATCAATCTAGTAGGCCAAACCAAACTGATAATTCAAAGAGACTTGCAAAGATAACAAATCATACATAAAAGAATTCAGAGGAGATTCAAATATTGTTCATAGATAATCTTGATCATAAACCCACAATTCATCGGATCTCGTCAAACACACCGCAAAAAGAGTTACATCGAATAGATCTCCAAGAAGATCGAGGAGAACTTTGTATTGAGATCCAAAGAGAGAGAAGAAGCCATATAGCTAATAACTATGAACCCGAAGGTCTGTGGTAAACTACTCACACATCATCGGAGAGGCTATGGTGTTGATGTAGAAGCCCTCCGTGATCGATTCCCCCTCCGATGGAGCGCCGGAAAAGGCCCCAAGATGGGATCTCACGGGTACATAAGGTTGCGGCGGTGGAAATAGGGTTTCGTGGTGCTCATGGATGTTTTCGGGGTATATGGGTATATATAGGAGGAAGAAGTAGATCGGTGGAGCTGCGAGGGGCCCACGAGGGTGGGGGCGCGCCTCCCTGCCTCGTGGCCTCCTTACTTCTTTCTTGACGTCCACTCCAAGTCCTATGGATCACGTTTGTTCCAAAAATCACTCTCCCGAATTCCGTTTGGATTCCGTTTGATATTCCTTTTCTGCGAAACACTGAAATAGGCAAAAAAGCAGCAATTTTCACTGGGCCTTGGGTTAGCAGGTTAGTCCCAAAAATAATATAAAAGTGTATAATGAAGTCCATTAAACATCCAAAATAGATAATATAATAGCATGGAACAATCAAAAATTATAGATACGTTGGAGATGTATCACTGGTTCTCGTGCATGTACAACCGGGGTGCTATCTCCACCAAGAGGTAGCACTGTTTTATTTGAAGACTGTGTTTTTACTCCGCTAGATACTGCCATCACCCGCTCCAATTCAAATGGCTGATAAACAGGAAACATAATTGAATGTACAGACATTGTATGAGAGACAGATGCAATAGATAGTGTGGAAAAAAGAGGGCATTAAATAATTGACATGTATATTGTTTAACTAAAATGGATAGCATGACATAATTTCACATATATGATGTCTATCTAAACTGGATAGCATAGCATAACATAATTCAAAGATATGATGACTAACTAAACAGGATCGCATGACATAATTCACGTACATGTTATCTAAGTAACCAGGATCGCATGATTTAATTCACATATGTGATTTATATGCTAAGCGGAGGGCATTCACATATATGATGTCTGAACTAAGAACATGGTGTTGAATATTGTGTATATGATGTCTAAACTACGCAATGCAAGACACCATATGCATGATATGAGCAGTAGAACCGTGCCAAGTTAGAGCATACACCTCGGTGGGGGAATAGGACTGGTCATCTGTCTCCGAATCCATATCTGAGGAGCTACCGGGACCCAGCAAGAGATCTGCTTCGACAGGTAGCACTGTCTGCTCTGAAGGCCTTGTTTTCACTCCAGTTTTTTCCATCACCCACTCAAATGGCTGATTCACAGGAAGAGTAGTTTAATGTACAAACATTGTCGACAAATGGAAATTTAATGAAGAAAAGGATGGGCTAGATATCATTCAAATATATGATGCCTGGTTAAACAGGATGGAATTGCATAATTCCCATATATGATATTGAAACTAAACAGGTGGCATTACAGAACATGTCTAAACTAAGCAGATGACATATATGATGTCGAAAGTAGGCACTGCAAGGCAACACATGCATGATATGACTAACATCATCATGCCAAGTTAGAGCAAACACCTTGGGCGGTAAATAGGAGTGGTCAGCTGCGTCTGAATTCACCTCAGAATAGATATCTTCCTCTGGATTACAATCTAGAGAGGGGGGAGGGTTTGCCATTGAACCTACCATGGAGCGATGTCTGCATGACATCGTATTGCCGCGCAAAACTCTTCTCTTTTTCTCTACATGTTCAGCATGACTGTGTACAATATCTGACATGCATACAAAAAAAATATAGTGAGATTATGTAAGGAGAGCATGCAGAAATCTAGAGTAATGGTAACAACCAGTGGATGGATCCAAAAATAATGATAGAGGCTGATGATTGCTTTAATTTAATAAAAAACAGATGATGATTGCTTTACTATTTGTTTCCCACCCAAGATGAACAACATAGGCATACCCTAGGTGATCTAGATATTAGACAGAGTTACTATTCATTGCTGCCTCGATATGTGCCCCACAACTAATTTAAAACTCAAGTTTGAACATCAATTTGGACCTGACTTGGAGTCTAAGAGGTGAACAGGACAATAAAGTAGCAAGTAATATTAAGCAATGCATAACCTAAGCAGAAACAAAAGAGTGTGACCTCTCTTGTGGACCCGTGTACTCCTCAGGTTCATTTGCTGAGTCGATGATGGTGATGCCGTTTTGGTGGGTGCCGGCGGCAGGGAAGGAGATCTGAGGCGGCGAAAGACAGTCAGGAGTTGTGATGTCTGGTTTGGTGGATGCTTCTGTCGATGGAGCACCTCAGGTGAGGTGGACGACGTCGCGGCAGGAGCAGGACAAACCACACAAAGTTTTCTTCGACACATACCTGTAACTGAAGTAATTCTGTAAGGGCTCATTTGGCTTGCATGATTCTAAAAACGCAGGGATAGGAGGAAAAACACCGGAATAGGATAGTAATGCACATGGGAAACAGAGCATTTGTGAACACATGATTTATGTCAACTTGGGTGTTTGGTTCATAGGAAAAGGAGGAGCAGAGGAATGCAAAGAAACATGGCCAAAATAATGTGAAACCATATGAAAGCATGTACAGTTAGAATGTTATTCTGCCACTAATGCACTTGGTCTTGTTTTCATGCATAGGATTTTGAAAAGTAGGTCCAGGTGGATGTTTTGCTCCATTCCTTTCAACAAAATGCATGAATAATTGAATAGTAGAGTGCCATAGGAAAATTTCCTGTTGCTATGTTTTTCCGTTGAACCACAATAGCCCTAATGGATCGACATGAATGTAGAGTAATAAGTGATGCGACAAGTGTACAACCTCTTTGCCATAGCCGTGTCAACCTCAACATCATTGGGTTGGTCGCTGAAGAAGTTGAGGCAGAGGTGGCTGTCGGAGGTGTGGAAGAAGATCTGAGGAATCTGTAGACGGCGTCCAGGGCACTGCTCTATTGTGATGGATCGTTCCGTCCTTGGAGCAGCTCCGGTGAGTCGTAAGACATCAAGGCTGAAGCAGCACAAGACAGACATCGTTAATCTCAAGTGGGATTCTAATAGCATCTCCAATAGATGATGTAAAATGCATTACCAAAAAGCGATAGATGTAAAATTTACATCACCAAAAACCACCTGACTACAACTGATGAGGTAAAAACTGTTGACTCTGAACTTAACTGTCGAAACTGAAATTTACTGTGAAATCTTAATGTTACTGTCGAAATTGAACGCAATGGTAGCAGAGAGGCACTTCACATGGGATGGTTTAGGGAGGGCCTGCAGTTCACCTTCAACCTACACCCCCTGAGCCGCCAGCCACCACCGGCTGAACCCCGCGCCGCCTCGCCGCCCCGAAACAACTCCCCGCCGCCGCCTCGCCGCCCCGAAACAACTCCCCACCGGCGCCGCCTCGCCGACCCGAAACAACTCCCCATCGCCAGTCCGCTGCCGCCTCGCCGCCCCGAAACAACTCCCCACCATCGGTCCACCGCCGCCCCGGCCAGCCCTCTAGCCCCCCCCCCCCCCCGTGCCAAGATTTTTCTCCGGCGATCCCCACACCACCGCCCCACCACCGCGCCCCCACCGCCGGCGAGCAGCACCCCACCCAGAACCCTAAGTTAGATAGTGGGGTACCTCTCCGGTGAGCCCCCCCGCTGCGGGTGGTTCTTCCTTAACTCCGGTGAGACCCACCACCCCCTGAAAATCGACTGACCCAAAAGTCGATTTAGTCGACTGAAGTGTATCTAAATCGGAGCAGAGCGGCAACACAAGCGAGGGGGAGAGCAGCAGCGCGAGCGAGCGAGGGAGAGCCGGAGCAGCAGCAGATCCAGCTGGTAGGTTATGACTGCTACATGATGAATATTATCCGACACAATTATCATTGCCGATCCAATGCCTACGAGCTTTTCACATATTGATATTTGCTAAGTTACTTTCGTTGCTACTACTGTTACAGTCACTAAAAAACTTCTACTGTTACTTTTGCCATACTACTTTGCTACTAAATACTTGCAGATATTAAGTCTTTCAGGTGTGGTTGAATTGACAACCCAACCGCGAATACTCGTGAATATTCTTTGGCTCCCCTTCTGTCGAGTAAATAAATTTGGGTTGAATACTCTACCCACGAAAACTGTTGCGATTCCCTATACATGTGGGTTATCAACCATCACCATTGTGTTCTTCCATCTAATTCATACTTGTAATCGTGCATCACACAAGGCATATATTGTAAGACATATTGCAATCAATCAATCTCAAGATGTGTTCTTCAATATTTTCCTCTCGCGATCTAATCTCTATGTGTGAGTAGTTTGATAAGGTATGGGTTGAAGCATGAGCCTTGCAACCCAAGGTATTTGTTGTTGGTATCAATGGAAGACTTTGACATAACGTCTCGTATGTGTAAAATAAAATTGTTCCGTGAAGATGTCTCTTGTCTTGTTCGTGATCTTCATCCCCGTGGGTACCTGGGTTCATGGAGATTGAGCACCGTGAGGCTAGGAGTAAGGAGGCCATGAAGTGTTATACCGAACACCGGTGACAGTAAGGTTCAGTAGGGTAACATGGATCATATCCTTGGGGATAAATGAGGTGTAGTCATTTAATGGCCAAAGCACTTGTCCGATTTCACTATCTTAATTATGGAGGCAACCCCGCGCGACGGATAGGGCCTGCGGTAGGACAACTAATTCTTGATGTAGAACTCGTGTCGGTCAATATGTTATTTGGACACATCCCCACACTTCGATCTGTAAAAAGCACATCTCGATGGGTGTCTTCCAGCGCATAAATTAATATCCTATTCGATCCCCGTGCAAATACAAGGGTGTGAGCACAAGACTTCATACTAGCACTTCTTTTTATTATAAGTGTTTGAATCACTATTTGCTTGCTGATCCGGTCAAAAGCTAGATTTGACACTTTGACAAAAGCTTGCTAGAGATCATCGCTTCAAGGGAATCTTCCTCTCATGGGTTTGATAACTCAAGGTCACCTCTGGGGAAATAGTTGCAGGATACTCTTTTATATTCCAATACTGGATCAATAAAAGGAGGTATCAAATACCACATAGGTGTGGCACCGCATTTAGTCACATTGGAGAAACCCGCATGGATAAATTCGATAGTGATGGATTTTGGAGTTATATGATTACGAATCATTTGACACTTGCAACTTTCGTCCAAATAGTGAAGTAAACTAAAATACCATTCACATGCCATAATGAGCAACAAAATAATTGGAAATATGCATATATTGATGTATATGGTCCAGTAGGTGTTGTTGCAAGCAGTTGATTTATCTATCTTCAAGGATGACTCAAGTAGATATTTATATTTACTAATTGAGACATAAATCTGGATATTTGGAAATGTTCCAAAAGATTTTCAAAATGAAGTAAAAAATTATTGTAACAAGAAAAATATGTTTCTACACTTGGATTGCAGAAAAGAATATTTGAGTTACCAATTTAACAAATGTCTGATGAGCTATAAAAGAATTGTATAGCTTGCACTTCCCAGAAACACTACTAAGAGTAGAGTGTTTTTTAGTAGATGTAATCAAGTATGTATGACATGGTGCCATCAAATATGACATTAATTATTTTGCTAATATACTTTTAATGTGATGCTTTAGAGACTATGGATTTTACACTAAAAGAGCACCATCAATATAGGTGCCACTTTGTAGGTTATCCCAAATGGTTGGGTATTCCTCTACCACTACACCGAGGCAACGTGTTTTGTCACAGAGTGTAGAAATTTTGAAGAAAATGTTTTCTACAAAAGAGTGAGTGGGAGGACAGTGCAACTCGACAAGACTGCAGAATCTTCATGATCAGGTCAAAGAAAAGAAATGCTAGAAGTGATTCTAGAATTTCCTACCACGACTGGTACGAAAGACTTTACATGAGATATAGAGACTTCAATTGAACTTGCAGCTGGACAATATAGGTTGGAAAATTCGTGAAAACCTTCATGGTATGCAGACACAATATTGTTGAAACAAACAATGAACCTATCACATAGAAGCATTGATCGGCCCTGACTCTGGAATTGGCTATACGCCAAAATAATTATAGATTGACAAAGATAAAAATATATATAATGCTTGACTTGTTGTGAACAGTTTATGAAAATATCAAGGAGTTGATTATGACGAGATTGTCTCATTATAATAATACTTCAAGTCAGTTTGGATTAAACTAGCAATTACTAAAAATTTCAGTTATGAGACATAACAGATGGATGTCAAAATGATTCCCATAAAATGTAAATAGAACCAAGGTTGTATATTTGATATGGTACAAGGTAATGTTTTCGATCCAGAGGATGCTAGTAAGTGTGCAAACTTCAAGAAATCCAGTAATGATCTGAAGCAAGCATAATGCACTGGTAGAAAAAGGGCCTATAGTCCCGGTTCGTAAGGGCCTTTAGTCCCGGTTCCGGAACCGGGACTAAAGTGTCGGTACTAATACCTCCCCCCTTTAGTCCCGGTTCAATCCAGAACCGGGACTAAAGGCCCTCCACGTGGGCAGTGCGCAGAGCCCAGTCAGGAGACCCTTTGGTCCCGGTTGGTGGCACCAACCGGGACCAATAGGCATCCACGCGTCAGCACTTCTGTGGCTGGGGTTTTTGTTTTTTTTCAAAAGGGGGGGGGGGTTGGGGGTTTTGGGGGGTTAATTTAGGTGTTTCATATATTGTGTTAGCTAGTTATAATTAATAGAGAGAAGTGTCCTCTGTTATGTCCGTGCTTGGTCGACGCTACGTACTATACATACGTATAGAGAGGACTAGACATGCTAGCTAGCTAGTAAGCAAACGAAGGAAACAGAAGATCGTCATGAACATATATGCATACAGAGAGAAGTGATATCGACCACCTCTCCTTCTCCGAGAGATTGGTCGAACAACAAGTTCTCGTATATCTATCTGACACTACCGGCTACATATATACAATAATTATCTCTTACAAATATAATCATACGGACTCAGGGTCCACATAGAATTCTCCGTCTTCAGGGATCACGTGGTCAAGAAAGAATGCCGCCAATTCCTCTTGAATTGCTCGCATGCGAGCTGGTGCTAGGAGTTCATCCCGCTTCCGAAACATCTAATTTGAAGAAGGGGGTCAATACATATATATATATATATATATATATATATATAAATGAATGAAACTCAACACAAATGATGGTAATAAAATAAAATTGTGAATGTTGTTATTTACGTACTTCATATTGTTCGTTAGAGTACCCGCCCCGCTCACAGGTCGTGTGGCGGATGGACTCGCAGATGTAGTATCCATAGAAATCATTCCCTTGTTCCTGCCACAACCACTTTACAAGAAATAGAGGTCAATCAAACTGATAAGCAAGAATGCTAAATGGTATTGATGAAACTAGCGCTTGAATCACTAGGAGATGCGCGGAACATGCTACTATGTCTAAATTCCAGCTCCTTCGGAAGTCCCGGAACTATTTTGGTGAATTTTCTCCAAACCCTGCCGGACAAAGAAAACAATTACTTGATATCAGGAAATGAACAAAGTTGCTGATATGGTGGATAATGATCGATTTAACTTACTTCTTGAGGATTTCAGTCATGTCCGCATACTCCTTGGGATCTTTTCGTTTAGAGTCCAAGACGGTTACTACTCCCTGCTCAAGCTTAATCTCTAGGAGAATATAGTGGAAACTGCACACACATGCATAACTCATGAATTACATTACTATAACCTTGACTAATATATAAGGGAAATCGAATACGCACAAGACAGTAACACTCACCTGAAGTTGTAAGGAAAGAGTATTATATCTTTGTTTTGATTTATTACAAACGATCGTAGCAAGTTGGCCTCGGTAGCTGCGGCATGAAGTTTAACCTGAGTTGCATCTATGAGATATGTGTTAATGAACCCAATATCACCGACTTGTCTTTTCTTCAATTCGGCGATCTTCAATCTGCATAATATAGTGAGGATGATTATAAATACATGCAATGAAAGAGCTAAGCTATATAGAGAAACTTAATGACAGAAGTAGTACTACTTACAGACAGTAGTAGGCGACCGTTGTTTTATCGAGGGCCAATTGATTGAAAAACTGATAGAACTCCTCAAATGGAAAAGGCAACAGATCAATTCCAACGAGGTCATGCTCCTTTTTAACTTTCACATACAAAGTACTCCTCCCCCCAGAGTCTCTGCAGATTTTCAAGTACCAATCATGCAATCTTCGCATCATCGTTGATAGAGATCTTTCATCTTTGACGAGAGGCTTCCCGTACTCGTATCTTTGTATTTGCACGTCCATGGGTTCATAATGTACTTCGTCGGGCAGGTAATCTGCAAGATTGCTATAACCGGGCACCATCCTCGGATCATTAGCGACATTGTGGCTAGGCACCTTGAGCGGGGGGCACGATTGCTTCGCTTGTTCGCCGAGCTGGGCAATTTGTTTCCCAGATCGTCGTTCTTTCAGCCTTTGATCACTGACAGTACTTCCCGACCGCTCCGCTTCGGCAAATTCCTTTCCAATAATGCGGTCATAGTTTCCTTTCGGCGGATCAGACTTCGGTGGTTTTGTCAGGGCAGCCAGAGTGCACTTCACTTTCACCCGATCTACCTTCTCCTCCGGAGGTGGATGTTTCTTTGCTTTCACCCCTTCAAAGAAGTTCCTCACTTCTTCTCGCGCGATCTCGGCGTTCTCCTCCAGGGTCCTCTCATATGGTAACTTCTCTGGAGTCTTCAGAGAAGGACCGAATCTGTATGTCCTCCCGCCTCTGGTTGTACTGCTAGACGCCGACCGAGCAGACGGAGCGGTTGTCTTCTTTACTTGATTAAGAGGCGGAGCAGAAGGACTACGACGCGCCGGAGCAGCTGGAGCGGCGGCAGGTCTCTTCCGCCCTTGCTGACGAGGCGGAGAAGGAGGAGGCTGGCTGCTCGGGCGCGTCGGCGCAGGCGGAGAAGGAGGCGGAGTGCCACCACGCGCCGGAGAAGGAGCCGGCCGAGGGCCCTGATCGTCACTCGCCGGAGGAGGAGGCGGTGGAGGCGGAGTGCCCTGACTCGCCGGAGGAGGAGGAGGAGGCGGTGGCGTCCAGTTCGGAAGGTTGATGAGCTCCTTCCGCCATAGGCATGGAGTCTTCAGAGCAGACCCCAGCCGAGTCTCCCCTTCACCGGTAGGGTGGTCAAGCTGGAGGTCCTCAAATCCCTCCGTTATCTCATCCACCATCACCCTAGCATATCCTTCTGGAATCGGCCGGCAGTGAAAAGTTGCGCCGGGTTCAGTAGGATAAACAGAGCCAACAGCCGCCTTGACCTTCAAATTCATCCATTGCGTCATAAGGTGGCAATTTTGAGACTCCGTTATAGCATCCACGGGATAGCTGGTAGGAGCCGTCAAGGCATGCTCCAGCTGAAGCAGCTCGGTGGAAGCCACGCTGCTTCTGCGCTGAGATGGCGGGGTAGCTTCGGGGGAGGCTTCGGCAGTACGTTTGCTGCGATTTGCTTCTCGTTCCTCTATCGCGTCTACCCTTGCTTGCAGTGCCTGTATTTGGGTCTGCTGCACTTTTTTCCTCCTCTCATGAGATTTGTAACCGCCTGCATCCGGAAACCCAACCTTCCACGGAATGGAGCCTGGCGTGCCTCATGTCCGTCCAGGGTGCTCAGGATTCCCGAGGGCCATTGTGAGCTTGTCGTTCTCTCTGTCTGGAAAGAACGCCCCTTCCTGCGCTGCTTCGATATACTTCTTAAGCTTACTGACTGGTATGTCCATTTGTTCATTCGTCCAAATGCACTTCCCTGTTACAGGGTCCAGTGTTCCGCCAGCCCTGAAGAACCAAGTCCGGCAACGGTCTGGCCAGTTAATTGTCTCTGGTTCGATCCCTTTATGAACCAGATCATTCTCAGTCTTGGACCACTTAGGCCGGGCTACGAGGTAGCCACCTGACCCCGTGCGATGGTGAAGCTTCTTCTTCGTAGCATTTTGCTTGTTTGTCGCCGACATCTTCTTACTCTTTTCTGATGTCTTGTGGGCCACAAATGCGGGCCAGTGATCTCTGATCTTCTCATATCTGCCCATCGTATGATGTATTCGCTTCCTTATCTTTTCTTTTTCTCATATCTTCTTACTCTTTTCTGATGTCTTGTGGGCCACAAATGCTGGCCAGTGATCTTACTCTTTGGCTCATCGTATGATGTATTCGCTTCCTTATCTTTTCTTTTTCACGGTTTGGTAGACATGTCCTTCACATAGATAACCTGTGCCACATCATTGGCTAGGACGAATGGTTCGTCAGTGTACCCAAGATTTTTCAGATCCACTGTTGTCATTCCGTACTGTGGGTCTACCTGTACCCCGCCGCCTAACAGATTGACCCATTTGCACTTAAACAAAGGGACCTTAAAATCAGGTCCGTAGTCAAGTTCCCATATGTCCACTATGTAACCATAATATGTGTCCTTTCCGCTCTCGGTTGCTGCATCAAAGCGGACACCGTTGTTTTGGTTGGTGCTCTTTTGATCTTGGGCGATCGTGTAAAATGTATTCCCATTTATCTCGTATCCTTTGTAAGTCAATACAGTCAAAGATGGTCCCCTGGACAACAAGTACAACTCATCACAAACAGTGTTGTCACCTCTGAGACGTGTTTCCAACCAACTGCTGAAAGTCCTGATGTGTTCACATGTAATCCAGTCGTCGCACTGCTTCGGGTGTTTGGAGCGCAGACTGTTCTTGTGTTCATCAACATACGGGGTCACCAAGGTAGATTTCTGTAGAACTGTGTAGTGTGCTTGAGACCAAGAATATCCGTCCCTGCATATTATTGAGTCTCTTCCAAGAGTGCCTTTTCCAGTCAATCTCCCCTCATACCGCGATTTAGGGAGACCTATCTTGTTAAGGCCAGGAATGAAGTCAACACAAAACCCGATAACATCCTCTATTTGATGGCCCATGGAGATGCTTCCTTCTGGCCTAGCGCGGTTACGGACATATTTCTTTAGGACTCCCATGAACCTCTCAAAGGGGAACATATTGTGTAGAAATACGGGCCCCAGGATGACAATCTCGTCGACTAGATGAACTAGGACATGCATCATGATATTGAAGAAGGATGGTGGGAACACCAGCTCAAAACTGACAAGACAATGCGCCACATCACTCCTTAGCCTTGGTACGATTTCCGGATCGATCACCTTCTGAGAGATTGCATTGAGGAATGCACATAGCTTCACAATGGCTAATCGGATGTTTTCCGGTAGAAGCCCCCTCAATGCAACCGGAAGCAGTTGCGTCATAATCACGTGGCAGTCATGAGACTTTAGGTTCTGAAACTTTTTCTCTGGCATATTTATTATTCCCTTTATATTCGACGAGAAGCCAGTCGTGACCTTCATACTGAGCAGGCATTCAAAGAATATTTCTTTCTCTTCTTTCGTAAGAGCGTAGCTGGTAGGACCTTTATACTGCTTCGGAGGCATGCCGTCTTTTTCGTGCAAACGTTGCAGGTCCTCTCGTGCCTCAGGTGTATCTTTTGTCTTCCCATACACGCCCAAGAAGCCTAGCAGGTTCACGCAAAGGTTCTTCATCACGTGCATCACGTCGATTGAGGATCTGACCTCTAGGTCTTTCCAGTAGGGTAGGTCCCAAAATATAGATTTCTTCTTCCACATGGGTGCGTGTCCCTCAGCATCATTCGGAACAGCTAGTCCACCGGGACCCTTTCCAAAGATTACGTAGTGTAAATCATTGACCATAGCAAGCACGTGATCACCGGTGCGCATGGCGGGCTTCTTCCGGTGATCTGCCTCGCCTTTGAAATGCTTGCCTTTCTTTCGACATTGATGGTTGGTCGAAAGAAATCGACGATGGCCCAGGTACACATTCTTCCTGCATTTGTCCAGGTATATACTTTTAGTATCATCTAAACAGTGAGTGCATGCGTGGTATCCTTTGTTTGTCTGTCCTGAAAGGTTACTGAGAGCGGGCCAATCGTTGATGGTCACGAACAGCAACGCCTTAAGGTTAAATTCCTCCTATCTGTGCTCATCCCACGTACGTACACCGTTTCCATTCCATAGCTGTAAAAGTTCTTCAACTAATGGCCTTAGGTACACATCAATTTCGTTGCCGGGTTGCTTAGGGCCTTGGATGAGAACTGGCATCATAATGAACTTCCGCTTCATGCACATCCAAGGAGGAAGGTTATACATACATAGAGTCACGGGCCAGGTGCTGTGATTGCTGCTCTGCTCCCCGAAAGGATTAATGCCATCCGCGCTTAAAGCAAACCATACATTCCTTGGGTCCTTTGCAAACTCATCCCAGTACTTTCTCTCGATTTTTCCCCACTGCGACCCGTCAGCGGGTGCTCTCAACTTCCCATCTTTCTTTCGGTTCTCACTGTGCCATCGCATCAACTTGGCATGCTCTTCGTTTCTGAACAGACATTTCAACCGTGGTATTATAGGAGCATACCACATCACCTTCGCAGGAACCCTCTTCCTGAGGGGCTCGCCGTCAACATCACCAGGGTCATCTCGTCTGATCTTATACCGCAACGCACCGCATACCGGGCATGCGTTCAGATCCTTGTATGCACCGCGGTAGAGGATGCAGTCATTAGGGCGTGCATGTATCTTCTCCACCTCCAATCCTAGAGGGCATACGACCTTCTTTGCTGCGTATGTACTGTCGGGCAATTCGTTATCCTTTGGAAGCTTCTTCTTCAATATTTTCAGTAGCTTCTCAAATCCTTTGTCAGCCACAGCATTCTCTGCCTTCCACTGCAGCAATTCCAGTACGGTACCGAGCTTTGTGTTGCCATCTTCGCAATTGGGGTATAACCCTTTTTTGTGATCCTCTAACATGCGATCGAACTTCAGCTTCTCCTTTTGACTAATGCATTGCGTCCTTGCGTCGACAATGACCCGGCGGATATCATCATCATCGGGCACATCGTCTGGTTCCTCTTGATCTTCAGCAGCTTCACCCGTGGCAGCATCATTGGGCACATCGTATGGTTCCTCTTGATCTTCACCAGCTCCCCCCGTTGCAGCATCACCGTATTCAGGGGGCACATAGTTGTCATTGTACTCTTCTTCTTCGCCGTCTTCCATCATAACCCCTATTTCTCCGTGCCTCGTCCAAACATTATAGTGTGGCATGAAACCCTTGTAAAGCAGGTGGGAGTGAAGGATTTTCCGGTTAGAGTAAGACCTCGTATTCCCACATTCAGTGCATGGACAACACATAAAACCATTCTGCTTGTTTGCCTCAGCCACATCGAGAAACTCATGCACGCCCTTAATGTACTCGCGGGTGTGTTTGTCACCGTACATCCATTGCCGGTTCATCTGCGTGCATTATATATAATTAAGTGTCCAAATTAATAGAAGTTCATCATCACATTAAAACCAAAGTGCATACATAGTTCTCATCTAACAACATATAGCTCTCCAGAGCATTTAATTAATTAAACCATACATTGAAACTATGTAAAACATTTCAATGAGAAAACAAATGCGATCATAATCGCAACCAAGGTAACAATTGATCCAACGGCATAATGATACCAAGCCTCGGTATGAATGGCATATTTTCTAATCTTTCTAATCTTCAAGCGCATTGCATCCATCTTGATCTTGTGATCATCGACGACATCCGCAACATGCAACTCCAATATCATCTTCTCCTCCTCAATTTTTTTTATTTTTTCCTTCAACAAATTGTTTTCTTCTTCAACTAAATTTAACCTCTCGACAATAGGGTCGGTTGGCATTTCCGATTCACATACATCCTAGATAAATAAAATCTATGTCACGTTGGTCGGCATAATTTTCATAAACAATAAATGAACCAATAGTTATAAAGATAATATACATACCAAATCCGAATCATAGACAGGACGAGGGCCGACGGGGGCGGATACCAAAACCATCGCACTATATAAGATGCAATAATAAATGTAAAAAAATGATACAAGTATCTATCTAAACATACAAGTAAGAATATTTTTCCTTTCAGAAAGAAGATAAGAACAAGAGGCTCACCACGGTGGTGTCGGTGATGAGATCGGCGCAGGTGATCGACGGCGGTGAAGACGGGGACGGGGCATGACGGACCGCTAAATCTAGACAAATCTCGAGGAAAATGGAGCTTGAGGTCAAGCTTCGAGAGGAGAAAGCTTAAGTAGTGTGGCTCGGGCATTCCATCGAACACCTTGTGTGCATAGAAGGTGAGCTAGAGCACCACCAAGCCCTCTCCCCCTCGGCCAGAAAAAAACAGAGCAGTGTGCTCTGCTCTTATGCGAGGGGGTATATATAGGCACCTCATTGGTCCCGGTTGGTGGCATGAACCGGGACTAAAGGGGAGCCTTTGGTCCCGGTTCAAGCCACCAACCGGGACCAATGGTGGTGGGCCAGGAGCGAGGCCCATTGGTCCCGGTTCGTCCCACCAACCGGGACCAAAAGGTCCAGACGAACCGGGACCAATGGCCCATGTGGCCCGGCCGGCCCCTTGGGCTCACGAACCGGGACTAATGGGCTGAGCCGGCCTGGACCATAGCCCTGTTTTCTACTAGTGATGGAGTTGGAATCTTTGTTTTGAGGAATTGATAAAATAATATGATTTCATCAATAGAAACAAAGATACCTGTATTTACAAGAAATTTAGTAGGATCATGATAATATTTCTAAAACTGTGTGTGCACGACACATTGTTGATTAGAAATTATATAAGTTTCTTGACACAGATTAAGACTTTACTGAAACTAGTTTTTCAATAAAGTACTTAGGCAATATAGTCCTTGTATTAAGAATTAAAATCTATGGACATAGTAGTGTCTAATCAAGGCTTAGCCAAAATACATATTCACAAAGTACTAAAGCAATTTAGTATGAAATATGCAAGACGTGTTTCTTGTAAAAGTCACATGGAAGGAGTTTTAAGCAAGAATCGGTATTCGAAAATAGTAATGAGCGAAATACACGATTTCAATCACACTTGTGCTAAAAATGTTCCATGGTATGTAAAAAACCAGATATGTCCAATACTCCAACTAAGTTGTGAGTAAGTTACCAGAATGATCAAATTGTTGATCATAGAACAATAGTGAAAATGGCATTAAGTACTAACGACATGTTTCTCGCATACAGAGAAGATGAAGAGATTGTTGTAAGGAGTTACATCAATATAATCAAGTTGTAAGTAGTACATCGATAAAATCTTCATCGGTGCTCCATGCGATTTTCGGTTTCAACTAAATGATTAATGGTGGCACAATAAGTTGGAATTATTCCAAGTAGTTACTGTGGTGAATTCTATAACAGAAGGTTGAGTATGTTGTCCCTTTAGAAGCAACAATAGAGGGTGATGAATCAAATGTTCTTTTATGAACTTGGTATGGTTTTTAGGTGATTGCGCAAATGGAACACTATTCTCAATAGTGGTTCTGTAGATCAATCTAAGAAATCAAAGGTCCTACTAGTGATTCGATACATACAAAGCATGTTTCACATAAATTAGGAATTCTTGTGAAAACATGGTAGATGCATCGAAATGCAAAAGATACACACGGAGCTGAAGATTGTCAAATTCGATAGGACGAAGTCTATACCACAAGAAAAGCATGGACTGACACTGGATTGCCATTGGTGTAAAAGTTAAAGTGCTAACTAGATTATTGACTCTAGTGCAAGTGGGAGACTGTTGGAAATATGCCCTAGAGGAAATATTACTATATTATTATATTTCCATAATAATTAATTTTTTATATTCATGCTATAACTTCTATGATCTTGGAATATGTGACTTAATGGAAAACTCATATGCACGTGTGAAATGATAAACAGATAAAATAAAGGTTCCTAGTCTTGCCTCTATGACTAGCTCAAGTGTTGTTGGTGATCATGTTTTTTGGATCTTAGGATATCGGTAAGTGTAACGATACTCCTAAAACAACATTGAGATTATGACGTTGGAAGAACGATCCTATTGAATCGACCTAAACTTGTTTGTTATGAATTGATATAATATCGTCTGTAATCAATTGTAATGACATGGAGAATTAACATGTGATTTTGCTCCTTAGACCATGAGAGTATCGTGGTCACTTCTTACCTTATGGTGGACTTTGGGGTTGCTCAAACGTCAGCTATAACACGGTGATCATAAGAGAACTTACAGGCTCATTGGAAAGTTTGACAAGTGGCCAGATATCTCAAGAGTGGGATTTGATATGTCTTGTAGCGACCAGACCTCAAACAGTCTGATCTCTGTGCTCCGGTGTCATCCCTGGATCTGTAATGCTGACACCACACGGTACTCGGAGGATTTATAGCAGAGTAGCAATCACACACTTATTACATCGAGTGTCTCAAAGAGAACTTATTACAATAAATATGGCTTAAGGCCATCTAATAACAATAACAGCAGAAGGCTTGGAAGATAAGTGAGTCCATCAACTCCAACGGCATCACTGAGTATAGAACCACGACCTAAAAACTCCTTAATCGTCGTCTGAAAAGTCTGCAACATTAACGTTGCAGCCTGAGAACGGGTCAGCACATGGAATATGCCGGCAAGGTAACACATAGAGAGTAATGAAATGCAACAACTATACTATATGCATATTTGGCTGGTGTAAAGCTCTATGGTTACAGTTTTGCGTAAAGCCAATTTTTCCCTACTTCAAAGGAATAAATTTAATTACTATTATGGTGGTTGTTAAACATTGAGAATGGTTGACAGCATTCTCAATCCCAATTAAGCATCATCATTAAACAAACCCATCAAACTTAACTTTAGAGTAACATGTCGAGATTCACATGATAATCCAGGTACTAGATACTCAAGATGTCCATAACCGGGGACACGGCTAACCATGATTAGTTTATTACACTCTGCAGAGGTTTGCACACTTTTCCCCACAAGACTCGATCGCCTCCGTTGGATTTCTCGCACTGCATGGTGTTTGAGAAACGGATGACCGAGACATAGTCTTTCAGAAGCGCTAGCACCTTACGTTGGATAGACCAGTACACCTACTTTCCCCTACATCTGCTAGTCTACCCTGTAAGAGTTTGCACGACTTAATCAACTATGCCAGAGCCCATAATGGCTTGTGGCTGCACACGGAAGTTTCTAGTATGAATAATCTTATGATCCCTTTGAGCCTGGGTGGCGGTCCAAAAGAAAAACAGGCAAGTCCTGATAGAAACCAGGTGCCTCAATCCACCCAGATGTGTATTTAAGTTGCCACCTTAAGTAAACCATTAATTAACAATCTCACATCTGTCATGGATATCACTCACCCAATCCACGTCTACTAGCATAGCATGGCATAATAAGCAAACGTAGAAGTAACTCCCAAAGGTTTCATAATAAACAGGTAATAGGTACTACCTCATCTACTTCCCATCCCACAATTTAATTAGATCCTAATCATGGAATGTGTGAGGATTGATCTAATGCAATAAAACTGGGTAGTAGAAAAGGTATGATCAAAGTGTTACTTGCCTTGCTGATGATCCGCGAAACCTAGAGATTCGAAGTAACAGGCGGCGCACTCCGGGTATTCTATCGCAGACAAACAAACAAGCATACAATAAGTACTCATCTAATGCACAGGTAAAACTCAAATAGAAGATCTAACCAGAAAGTTCAACTTAAGAACCCTGGTTTGCAAAAAGAATCAAATCGAACAAAGCAAAAGAAATCAAACGGCGAAAGAAATCAACTTCGTTCTAGTAATCTGGTTCTAAGTCAAATTTTACAGTAGCAAAAACTTGTTTAATTTGATTATTCGGAAAGAGGGTTTCGAGACGAAACTCTAGGCGCTTGAATCGCCCGATTCCGATAAACGGGCGAAAAGTTATACTAAAACTAAAATCGGATCAGAAATCGCGACCAGAAAATAACCGCGGAAAATCCGACGAAAAAGACAAACGACGAAGAGAAAAAAAAATTTCCTCTCTTTTTTTTTCAGCATGGAAATCGAGGCGGCGGCGCGCTCTGGCGAGTCGGCGGCGGCGGCGGGGCTCGGCTAGGGTTAGGGTTTGGGGCGGGGCTGGCTGGGCTCTTGGCTCGGGCGCTATATAAAGGCCTCGGCCGGCGGTGTCCTGGCCGAGTACGGCCCGTAGTCGGTTCCGGTTTTTTTAATAATTACGCTCGGAAGAAAAAAAAATAAAAAGAAATACTAAACGGACTCCAAAAATCATGAAATAAATTTTGCCGGGTTCCTAAAATCAAGCCCGATAAAGTGAACATTTATCTGGGCCCAAACTACAACTTTGAAAAATGCGCATTTTCCTAAATTCAAATAAAAATACCGAAAAACTCCGAAATAAAACTTATTTGATTTTTTTATTAAATCCTCAATATTTCTATATTTTGGGAAAGTCATTTTATTCCCTCTCTCATATTTTGTAATAGAAATAATTGACGATAAAATAAATAAAAATCAAATGATCCTATTTACACAATTTGAGAAAACTCAAATATGTAAATAACGAAATCCCCAACTCTCTCCGTGGGTCCTTGAATTGCTTAGGATTTTCTAGGATCAAAACCAAAAGCAAAATAAAATATGATATGCATGATGATCTAATGTATAACATTCCAAATTGAAAATTTGGGATGTTACAAACCTACCCCCTTTAAGATGAATCTCGCCCTCGAGATTCGTGTTGGCTAGAAAATAGGTGAGGGTGGTCTTTGAGCAAATCTTCCTCTCACTCCCAGGTGGCTTCATCTTCCGTGTGGTGACTCCACTGAACTTTACAAAACTTGATAACTTTACTACGAGTGACTCGGCTGGCAAACTCGAGAATCTTGACTGGTTTCTCCTCATAGGTCAAATTGTTATCCAACTGTATTGCTTCCAATGGCACTGTGTCTCTCAAAGGTATGTCAGCCATCTCCGCGTGACACTTCTTCAACTGAGAAACGTGGAACACATCATGAACTCCTGCCAATCCTTCTGGCAATTCCAACTTGTAGGCCACTTCTCCCATACGATCCAAAACTCGATATGGCCCTACAAATCGTGGTGCTAACTTCCCCTTAACTCCAAAGCGCTTAATCCCTCGAAGTGGGGATACTCGAAGATAAGCTCTGTCTCTGACTTCATAAACTATCTCCTTGCGTTTAGAATCTGCGTAGCTCTTCTGCCTGGTCTGGGCTACCTTGAGCCTATCGCGAATCAACTTCACCTTCTGTTCAGACTCTTTAATCAGATCTGGTCCAAACAACTAGCGGTCTCCAACTTCGTCCCACGACAACGGTGTCCTGCACCTCCTTCCGTACAAAGCTTCGAAAGGGGCCATCTTCAAACTGGTCTGATAGCTATTATTGTAAGAGAACTCTGCATATGGCAAATTATCGTCCCAACTAGATCCATAATCTACCGCACAAGCTCTCAGCATATCCTCCAAAATCTGATTGACTCTCTCGGTCTGTCCATCTGTCTGCGGATGAAAAGTTGTACTAAATTCTAGACTAGTACCCAAAGTCTCATGTAACTGCTTCCAGAACTTTGAGGTAAACTGGGTTCCTCTATCTGATACGATACTCCTCAGAACTCCATGCAAACATACGATCCTGGTCATGTATATCTTGGCCAACTTAGCACTGGTGTAAGTGTTCTTTACTGGAATGAAATGAGCTACTTTCGTCAATCGATCAACTACAACCCAAATCGAGTCATATCCTGAACGAGTCCTTGGTAATCCCGTGATAAAATCCATGCCTAGCTTATCCCACTTCCATTTGGGTATCGGCAATGGTTGCAACAATCCTGCTGGCTTCTGATGCTCTGCCTTTACTCTCTGGCATACGTCACAAACTGCTACATACTCCGCAATATCCTTCTTCATTCCGGTCCACCAGAAAATATCCTTCAAATCCAAATACATCTTGGTATTTCCTGGGTGAATCGAATACGGTGAATCATGTGCCTCTTGCAGAATCAACTTTCTGATCTCCGGGTCATTGGGTACATAAACACGGTCTTCAAACCATAGGGTGTCGTGCTCATCCTCACGAAATCCTTTAGCTTTTCCTTTGCTCAGTTTCTCCTTTATAGAAGCAATCTCCTTGTCAGATTTCTGAGCCTCTCTGATTTTATCCATCAATGTTGACTGAATCTCCAATGCTGCCACATAGCCTCTCGGAACTATCTCCAAACATAGCTCACGAGGGTTTTCTGCTAACTCCTTGGGTATTTCTCCCGTCATTAACGTATTAACATGGCTCTTACGGCTCAATGCATCAGCTACTACATTAGCTTTTCTGGGATGATAATGCAATCTCATATCATAATCCTTGATGAGCTCCAACCATCTCCTTTGTCTGAGGTTCAACTCCTTCTGCGTGAAAATGTACTTCAAACTCTTGTGATCCGTGTACACCTCACAATGTTCCAATGAGGAAATGTCTCCACGTCTTCAATGCATGCACTACGGCTGCTAACTCCAAATCATGCGTAGCATAATTCAATTCGTGAGGCTTCAGCTGTCGTGAAGCATACGAAACAACTCTACCTTCCTGCATAAGCACTGCCCCAAGTCCTCGTCGTGAAGCGTCGCAATACACCTCATAATCCTTGGTCTGATCTGGCAAAATCAATACTGGTGAGGTAACCAAACGTTTCTTCAACTCCTGGAAACTAGCCTCACACTCCTCAGTCCATTTGAACTTAGTATCCTTCTTCAACAACTCCGTCATAGGCTTCGCAATCTTTGAGAAGTTCTCAATAAATCTCCGGTAGTATCCTGCGAGTCCAAGAAAACTCCGGATCTCTCCAACTGTTGTTGGTGCTTCCCACTTGGTCACGGTATCAACTTTAGTGGGATCAACGGCTATACCTTCTCCAGATATAACGTGTCCGAGGAATCCTACTTCCTTCAACCAAAACTCACATTTGCTGAACTTGGCATATAACTGATGTTCTCTGAGCTTTCCAAGTGACAAACGCAAATGCTCCTTATGTTCCTCTTCATTCTTTGAATAAACCAGGATATCATCGATGAACACTACGACGAACTTATCCAAAAACTCCATAAACACTTTGTTCATCATGTTCATAAAATAGGCAGGTGCGTTAGTCAGTCCAAATGACATAACGGTATACTCATACAACCCATATCTTGTGGTGAATGCTGTCTTAGGAATATCCTGTTCTCGAATCTTCAACTGGTGGTACCCTGATCGCAAATCGATCTTGGAAAACACTTTAGCCCCTTGCAATCGATCAAACAGATCATTGATCATTGGTAGTGGGTACTTGTTTTTGATTGTTACTTCGTTCAATCCTCGATAATCAACAACCATCCTTAACGATCCATCCTTCTTCTCCACTAGAAGTACTGGTGATCCCCAAGGCGAAGAACTTGGGCGAATGTAACCTTTTTCCAGTAACTCCTTAATCTGCTTCTTAATTTCCACCAAATCCTTTGCAGGCATCCTATATGGTCTCTTTGATATTGGCCCAGTGCCTGGCAATAGCTCAATCAAAAACTCAATATCTCTATCCGGTGGCATGCCTGGCAACTCTTCTGGAAATACGTCAGGAAAATCCTTTACCACTGGTACTTCCTCTTGCACAACTCCTGTTAGGCAATTTACTTGGGTCCTCTTTGGCATATGCCGGGATACATACTTGATCCTTCTTCCTTCTGGCGTGGTAAGCAAAATTGACTTACTGGCGCAATCGATGTTTCCTCCATACATCGACAGCCAATCCATACCGAGAATTACATCCAAACCTTGGGATTCCAGAATAATTAAATCCGTTGGGAAAACATGCCTTCCTATACTTAATGGCACTTGAAAGCATCCTTGACTGGCCATGTACTCTGCTCCTGGCGAGCTTACTAGCATAGGTATTTTAAGAACCCTAGTGGGCAGGCTATACTTTTCCACAAATCCCCTTGATATGTATGAATGCGATGCACCAGTATCAAAAGAACGGGTGCAGTAAGTGACCTAACCAAAAACTTACCTATTACTGCATCGGGCTGAGCTTCAACCTCCTCCACATTAATGTGGTTCACCTGTCCCCTGTTGAAAGGGTTCGGCTTCTTTCCAGAGCTTCCATTGCCGTTTTGGCCTTCAGGGCATTAATTGGCATAATGTCCGGTCTTGGAACACTTGAAACAGGTGACTTGACTCAGATCTCTCTTGGCTGGGGTTGATGGGGTGTTGCGGTTCTGTCCATTGCTTCCTCCATTCCCATTACCATTCTTGGTGCCATTGTGATTGTGCGAGTTACCTACTCCATGGGTATGCTGAAAATGTCCTCCCGGTCTAGGGGTAAAACGTGGCTTCTACTGAGCTCCTGAATTATACTTTCCTTGTCCATACTTCCTCTTGCGGTTCTCAATTTGCTGCTGCTTCCCTTCAATCATAAGAGCACGATCTACCAACTCCTGGTAGTTGTTGAAGGTGGTTACCATCAACTGCATACTCAATTCATCATCCAGCCCTTCCAGGAATTTCTCCTGCTTAGCTGCATCCGTAGCAAGGTCATCTGGGGCATAACGTGCTAGCTTACTAAACTCCTCCACATACTGGCCAACTGTCCGTCCTCCTTGGCGCAAGTTATGAAACTCACGCTTCTTCATGGCCATTGCTCCTGTTGAAACATGGGCAGTACGAAAAGCCTGCTGAAACTGGTCCCATGTGACAGTGTCGACTGGGAAGGTGGCTGTGAAATTCTCCCACCATGATGCTGCGTGTCCTTCCAACTGATGTGCGGCAAACTTCAGCTTCTCCGCATCTGTGCATCCAGCTGTGGTCAACTCCCTAGCTGTCTTGCGGAGCCAATCATCTGCTACTATCGGCTCGGTGCTACTGTAAAACACCGGCAGATTCAGCCTAATAAAACGGGCTAAGTGGTCAACAGGTGGTGGTGGTGGTGGTGGTGGGTTGTTGTTGTTGTTCCCCTGATTCTGATTCTGAACTAGCAACTGCATCAAGGTGTTCTGCTGTTGGATCAACTGGGTGAGCTCCGGCGGAAAGGCAAATCCGGGGTCACGTCTCGGAGGCATCTGAGGGTTTAGAAAAGATGAGATATAAGAATAGAGGGGGTCTAAAGAGAAAACACTACCCATATGCACATGAGGCAAAAGCAAACAATTCACTTCATTCAATCACACAAAGGCATACAATCGATCTAGCTATCGCAAAAGTGCTTGGACTACTAAATTTACATGGTGGACTCCTACTACTGGTGAGGTGGTCTACTAGAAATATTCTACGGTTGTAGACTCCATGATATCGGCTCCAGCTTCATCAACATAGTCATCATCGCTACTATCTACTTCCGAGTCAGTGCCGTCGATGATGATGTAGTCTTCTGGGCTAATCTCCTTGGGTTCTTCGTCTTCATCTACTGGTGTCGGGTCTCCCATAAATATTCCAATCTTCTTGATCAGGTCGTCATTTTTCTCCACCAATACTTCAATTTCTTCTTCATAATCTTCTCGTGTAGCCTTGAGTTCTTCCTCCAGTTCCTTGATTCTAGTCTTAGCCTTCTTCAGATCCATCATGTCGGCGCACATCTGATTCTCCTGTCGTCGAATGTGCTGGTTTAACTCCTGGATAAAAGCTGCAATTGATCTATCTTTCCTGGTGCTGATCATCACCCATTGTTCATCTCGGCGTCCGCAAATCTGGTAGATGGTATCCTTGAGATCCTTGCGGTAGACTTCTCCAATGCGTCCCGTGGCGATGTGAGCTGCCATACTCTTTCCTAGACTCCAAGTAGGTGCATCAAAAGAAAACTCTATGGGCTCAGTGAATGGCATGAACGTCCTTCCTGGAACTTGAACTTGAATCATCCAGCGCTCTTCTTCAGGTAAGGTGGCGTTGTAGGTTCCCGTAAAGCTTGGTACTCCTATGTTCAGGTATCTAGTGACTTCCTTCAAGTGGCGTCCAAAGGGTGTATCTTCATCTGGTTGTGTGAACTTGTTCCTGGCATCCGCCATCCTAAAGAGTAGAAAAGATGAGAAGTCAGAAGAGAAGAGAGTGAGTAGTGATCTAGGTCTTTTAGCTTAGTGGTCGTGTCCTATAGTCAGCGTGTGCTCTGATACCATCTCTGTAGCGACCAGACCTCAAACAGTCTGATCTCTGTGCTTCGGTGTCATCCCTGGATCTGTAATGCTGACACCACACAGTACTCGGAGGATTTATAGCAGAGTAGCAATCACACACTTATTACATTGAGTGTCTCAAAGAGAACTTATTACAATAAATATGGCTTAAGGCCATCTAATAACGATAACAGCGGAAGGCTTGGAAGATAAGTGAGTCCATCAACTCCAACGGCATCACTGAGTATAGAACCACGACCTAAAAACTCCTTAATCGTCGTCTGAAAAGTCTGCAACATTAACGTTGCAGCCCGAGAACGGGTCAGCACATGGAATATGCTGGCAAGGTAACACATAGAGAGTAATGAAATGCAACAGCTATACTATATGCATATTTGGCTGGTGTAAAGCTCTATGGTTATAGTTTTGCGTAAAGCCAATTTTTCCCTACTTCAAAGGAATAAATTTAATTACTATTATGGTGGTTGTTAAACATTGAGAATGGTTGACAGCATTCTCAATCCCAATTAAGCATCATCATTAAACAAACCCATCAAACTTAACTTTAGAGTAACATGTCGAGATTCACATGATAATCCAGGTACTAGATACTCAAGATGTCCATAACCGGGGACACGGCTAACCATGATTAGTTTATTACACTCTGCAGAGGTTTGCACACTTTTCCCCACAAGACTCGATCGCCTCCGTTGGATTTCTCGCACTGCATGGTGTTTGAGAAACGGATGACCGAGACATAGTCTTTCAGAAGCGCTAGCACCTTACGTTGGATAGACCAGTACACCTACTTTCCCCTACATCTGCTAGTCTACCCTGTAAGAGTTCGCACGACTTAATCAACTATGCCAGAGCCCATAATGGCTTGTGGCTGCACACGGAAGTTTCTAGTATGAATAATCTTATGATCCCTTTGAGCCTGGGTGGCGGTCCAAAAGAAAAACAGGCAAGTCCTGATAGAAACCAGGTGCCTCAATCCACCCAGATGTGTATTTAAGTTGCCACCTTAAGTAAACCATTAATTAACAATCTCACATCTGTCATGGATATCACTCACCCAATCCACGTCTACTAGCATAGCATGGCATAATAAGCAAACGTAGAAGTAACTCCCAAAGATTTCATAATAAACAGGTAATAGGTACTACCTCATCTACTTCCCATCCCACAATTTAATTAGATCCTAATCATGCAATGTGTGAGGATTGATCTAATGCAATAAAACTGGGTAGTAGAAAAGGTATGATCAAAGTGTTACTTGCCTTGCTGATGATCCGCGAAACCTAGAGATTCGAAGTAACAGGCGGCGCACTCCGGGTATTCTATCGCAGACAAACAAACAAGCATACAATAAGTACTCATCTAATGCATAGGTAAAACTCAAATAGAAGATCCAACCAGAAAGTTCAACTTAAGAACCCTGGTTTGCAAAAAGAATCAAATCGAACAAAGCAAAAGAAATCAAACGGCGAAAGAAATCAACTTCGTTCTAGTAATCTGGTTCTAAGTCAAATTTTATAGTAGCAAAAACTTGTTTAAGTTGATTATTCGCAAAGAGAGTTTCGAGACGAAACTCCAGGCGCTTGAATCGCCTGATTCCGATAAACGAGCGAAAAGTTATACTAAAACTAAAATCGGATCAGAAATCGCGATCAGAAAATAACCGCGGAAAATCCGACGAAAAATACAAACGATGAATAGAAAAAAAATTCCTCTCTTTTTTTTCAGCACGGAAATCGAGGCGGCGGCGGCGAACCTCGGGCGGCGCGCTCCGGCGAGTCGGCGGCGGCGTCGGCTGCGGCGGCGGCAGGGCTCGGCTAGGGTTAGGATTTGGGGCGGGGCTGGCTGGGCTCTCGGCTCGGGCGCTATATAAAGGCCTCGGCCGGCGGTGTCCTGGCCGAGTACGGCCCGTAGTCGGTTCCGTTTTTTTTAATAATTACGCTCGGAAGAAAAAAATAAAAAGAAATACTAAATGGACTCCAAAAATCACGAAATAAATTTTGCCGGGTTCCTAAAATCAAGCCCGATGAAGTGAACATTTATCTGGGCCCAAACTACAACTTTGAAAAACGCGCATTTTTCCTAAATTCAAATAAAAATACCGAAAAACTACGAAATAAAACTTATTTGATTTTTTATTAAATCCTCAATATTTCTATATTTTGGGAAAGTCATTTTATTCCCTCTCTCATATTTTGTAATAGAAATAATTGACGATAAAATAAATAAAAATCAAATGATCCTGTTTACACAATTTGAGAAAACTCAAATATGTAAATAACGAAATCCCCAACTCTCTCCGTGGGTCCTTGAGTTACTTAGGATTTTCTAGGTTCAAAACCAAAAGCAAAATAAAATATGATATGCATGATGATCTAATGTATAACATTCCAAATTGAAAATTTGGGATGTTACACGTCTCCAACGTATCTATAATTTTTGATTGTTCCATGCTATTACATTATCTGTTTTGGATGTTTATGGGCTTTATTAAACACTTTTATATTATTTTTGGGACTAACCTATTAACCCAGAGCCCAGTGTCAGTTTCTGTTTTTCCCTTGTTTCAGTGTTTCACAGAGAAGGAATATCAAACGGAGTCCAAACGGAATGAAACCTTCGGGAGAGTTATTTTTGGAACGGAAGCAATCCAGAAGACTTGGGGTGTACGTAAGGGAAGCAACGAGGAAGGCATGAGGCAGGGGGCGCGCCCACCCCCCTTGGGCGCGCCCTCCACCCTCGTGGGCCCCTCATGGCTCCCCTGATGTATTTCTTCCTCCTATATATATACCAATATATCCTAAAACCATCGGGGAGCAGAATAGATCGGGAGTTCCGCTGCCGCAAGCCTCTGTAGCCACCAAAAACCAATCGGGACCCTGTTCCGGCACCCTGCCGGAGGGGGGATCCCTCACCGGTGGCCATCTTCATCATCTCAGCGCTCTCCATGACGGGGAGTAGTTCACCCTCGGGGCTGAGGGTATGTACCAGTAGCTATGTGTTTGATCTTTCTCTTTCGTGTTCTTAATTTGGCATGATCTTGATGTATCACGAGCTTTGCTATTATAGTTGGATCTTATGATGTTTCTCCCCCTCTACTCTCTTGTAATGGATTGAGTTTTCCCTTTGAAGTTATCTTATCGGACTGAGTCTTTAAGGATTTGAGAACACTTGATGTATGTCTTGCGTGGGATACCCGTGGTGACAATGGGGTATTCTATTGATCCACTTGATGTATGTTTTGGTGATCAACTTGCGGGTTCCTCCCATGGACCTATGCATAGGGGTTGGCACATGTTTTTGTCTTGATTCTCCGGTAGACACTTTGGGGCACTCTTTGAGGTTCTATGTGTTGGTTGAATAGATGAATCTGAGATTGTGTGATGCATATCGTATAATCATACCCACGGATACTTGAGGTGACATTGGAGTATCTAGGTGACATTAGGGTTTTGGTTGATGTGTGTCTTAAGGTGTTATTTTACTACGAACTCTAGGGCTGTTTGTGACACTTATAGGAATACCCAATGGATTGATCGGAAAGAATAACTTTGAGGTGGTTTCGTACCCTACCATAATCTCTTCGTTTGTTCTCCACTATTAGTGACTTTGGAGTGACTCTTTGTTGCATGTTGAGGGATAGTTATATGATCCAGTTATGTTATTATTGTTGAGATAACTTGCACTAGTGAAAGTATGAACCCTAGGCCTTGTTTCCTAGCATTTCAATACCGTTTGTGCTCACTTTTACCATTAGTTACCTTGCTGTTTTATATTTTCAGATTACAAAAACCTATATCTACCATCCATAATGCACTTGTATCACCATCTCTTCGCCGAACTAGTGCACCTATACAATTTACCATTGTATTGGGTGTGTTGGGAACACAAGAGACTCTTTGTTATTTGGTTGCAGGGTTGTTTGAGAGAGACCATCTTCATCCTACTCCTCCCACAGATCGATAAACCTTAGGTCATCCACTTGAGGGAAATTTGCTACTGTCCTACAAACCTCTGCACTTGGAGGCCCAACAACGTCTACAAGAAGAAGGTTGCGTAGTAGACATCAGGATTTTCTCGTCCGACGATGGAGAGATATTATTAGGGACCTCTCGGTGCAACGGCATCCATCATCATCTGGCTAGACACAGGTGATTGTGTCACAGGGATGCCGTAACACAATAACTAGAACGAAGAACAAAACATATAACGAGGATTTCATTATAGTGAGCATAGTGATGACTTGGGAGGATAACGATGCATCCTGGGTTTATTGAAGTATCGCGAAGCAAAGGGAACATCACATGATAACCATATGTTCACTCAAATATCATTCATGTGCTCATAGGGATCGATACGGACGTCCACGGTTCCAGTGTCAGTCATTGAATGAACCGTTTCATTCATGTCTATGAATTACCGAACCTATAGGGTCACAAGCTTAAGACAATCACGATTTGTTGAGTGTTAGTAGGACAGTAGTGATGAGAATATATTTGTGGAATTGTTTCATTAATATTTAGAATAGTTCCGAGAGGATCCGAAAGCGTTTCGGGTCACCCGAAGGGTTTCGGTGAATACTGGGTAATACCGAGTATTACCGATATATATATATATATATCTGTGTGTGTGTGTGTGTGTAAAATGGTTTGAAAGTATTAGAACATTTTGTATTTAATTTAATATTAACAGGCCTTAAAAGGACAAGAGGTGGAAGGCAACTTGGGCCACAAAGGCCCAACCCCTTGGCCGGTGCCCCAAGGAGGCTTTACCTCCTTGGTGGCAGCCCTCCCTCTACCCTCTAACCTATATATACTTGAGGATTTGTGCTCTTTTGTCACATAAGTTTTGGAGCCCCCTCCAGTTCTTCTAGTTATAGTTCTAGCTGGTCCTAGTTGACTAATTAGAGCTAGGATAATCCTCTTGTCCTCATAATTAGAAGCCATGTGTGGTTCTAATCTTCTCCCTCTAATTCTCCGGTGACGATTAGCTCTGGACGGCAAAGCGTTGCCGGATCGTTAAGGTTGCCCGCTTGCAACCAACTAGAGAGGATGTGCTTTCGGTCTTCGGTTTGAGGGACTGTTCGTGGGCGGTACGAGGGATCGTTCATCATTGGTTCGAGGGACTCCAAGTATGATCTACACCGACATGTTCTTCTTCTGCTGCAACTCGGTGACGGTAATGATCCTGATCCCAATCTGTTATGCATCTTCATATTGATCTTGGCTTTGCGTAGGCGCAAATTTTTTGTTTTCTACTACGTTTCCCAATAGAATGGGTGGATGAGAAATTTGAATAGAAGAAAAAAATATAAATCCAAATGGGGGCAGGACAGTGACTATGGTTCTGATGACTTGCAAGAGCTACAAGATTCAGAGCTTGAAGATAGTGATTCAGCAGAGGAAGTGGAACGGTTGATGCTCAAGGAAGGAAAAAATGAAGAAGAAAGTGAAGCTCAAAAGGTGGAGGCCAGAGAACATGAAAGGTTGAACTTAGAGTAGCAATTCAAGAGTACATTGTCAAACAAAGAGTGCAAATACACTACATTTAAAATGATAGGCAGAGGATAAGGGCAAGCTGTGTTGGAAATCGTCCCTGGTACTTGTTTGTTGCACCTGATAGTAGTACCAAAGCATGGGTTGTGAAGACGTATGTGGGACAACGTACATGTGAAAGAGAGTTGGCACTGAAGCAATTCACAACAAGATATCGGGCTGGAAAGTATTGGAGACATTCAGAGTAGATGAGAAGATGTCCTTCATGAACTTTGCCATGCTTGTTCAGTTGGACTACAGTATGCTTCCTACTAGAAAAAACTAGCAAGAGCTAGAAGGATTGCACTGAAGCAAATTAATGGAGATGAACTGGAACAATACAATTTACTTTGGGACTTTGCAACTGAAATCAGAAGGTCAAATCCTGGAAATACAATGTTTGTGAATCCAAAGGATGGAGTTTTTGAGAACTGTTACATGTCATTGGATGCATGCAAGAGAGGTTTCTTACTCGCTTGTAGGCCAATTATATGCATTGATGGGTGCCACATTAAGAACAAGTATGGTGGAGTGATGTTGACAGTTGTTGGAGTTGATCCCAATGATTGTATATTTCCCATTGCAATTGGCATAGTTGAAGTGGAAGATAATAATACATGGAAGTGGTTTCTAAAGACATTGAAGGAGGATCTAAACATGGATAACATAGCCCTGTGGACACTGATGAGTGATAGGCAGGAGGTAGCTTTTCATATGTCAAATTGTTACATTTCATAATTACCAGCACTGAATTCTCATTTGTTAAACTGCATTTTTCATATTTGTCATACTGTAGCATTTTCATATTGTCATACTGTAGCATTTTCATATTTGTCATACTTTAGCTTTCATATTTCTAAATAGTGGATTCTCATATGGATTGTCGGTTGACAAAATAAATTGTGTGTAGGTAGGGGTTGATCAATGTTGTCAATGCACTGTTTCCTAATGCACGACATAGGATTTTGTGTGAGGCATCTGCATCAAAACTTTGCAAAGAACTAGAAAGGTGATGTTTTCAAAAACAAGTTGTGGCAAATTGCAAGAGCTACACATTAGACAGACTGGAAGAAGTACATGCAAGAGATAAAGAACTGGACACGGGGGGCTTTGCGTACTTGGATGCAATTGACCCAAGGCAGTGGTGCAAGGCCTTTTTCCATGATTTCTCGAAGCGTGATTTGCTCCTAAACAAAAAATGTGAAGTGTTTAACAAGCAAGTGCTATAGAATTTCAGTTCTCTTAACTATAGCATTTCATTTCTTGCCACTATAGATATATACTTGATGCTAGAGAAATGACCATAGTGATTGCTCTTAAGAAGATCCAAGACTAGTTAATGACTATGTTTTACAAGAAAAATGTGGAATCTGAGGAGATGTGTGGTTCTATTTGTCCAAAATTAATTAGACACAAATTGACATGTCCAACAACTGCACAACTTTACTTGATGGACACCACAGCTTTCATGTCATAGGCATGGTTGGAGAATATGATGTAAATATAAAGAAGGAGGAGTGCTCATGTAGGGCCTGACAACTCTCTGGAAGTCCATGTAGACATGGAGTTGCATGTCTATGGTATGAGAGGAACTAGCCAGAAGATGTGGTCAACAAGTGCTACAACATTGAGGCATTCAAAGTGTTGGGGAACGTAGTAATTTCAAAAAAATTCCTACGCACACGCAAGATCATGGTGATGCATAGCAACGAGAGGGGAGAGTGTTGTCCACGTACCCTCGTAGACTGAAAGCGGAAGCGTTAGCACAACGCGGTTGATGTAGTCGTACGTCTTCATGATACGACCGATCAAGTACCGAACGCACGGCACCTCCGAGTTCAGCACACGTTCAGCCCGATGACGTCCCTCGAACTCCGATCTAGCCGAGTGTTGAGGGAGAGTTTCGACAGCACGACGGCGTGGTGACGGTGTTGATGTTCTACCGACGCAGGGCTTCGCCTAAGCACTGCTACAGTATTATCGAGGTGGACTATGGTCGAGGGGGCACCGCACACGGCTAAAAGATCAAACAGGTCAATTGTTGTCTGTATGGGGTGCCCCCCTGCCCCATATATAAAGGAGCAAGGGGGGAGGCGACCGGCCTAGGAGGAGGGCGCACCAAGGGGGGAGTCCTACTCCCGTCCTTTCCTTGTTGGAGTAGGAGAGAAGGAAAGAGGGGGAGAGGAAGAAGGAAAAAGGGGCTGCACCCCTTCTCCAATTCGGACCAGAGGGGGGGCGCGCGCCTCCTTCCTTTTGGCCTCTCTCCTCTATTCCCGTATGGCCCAATAAGGCCCATATACTCCCCGGCGAATTCCAGTAACTCTCCGGTACTCTGATAAATACCCGAATCACTCGGAACCTTTCCGATGTCCGAATATAGTCGTCCAATATATCGATCTTTACGTCTCGACCATTTCGAGACTTCTCGTCATGTCTCCGATCTCATCCGGGACTCCGAACTCCTTCGGTACATCAAAACACATAAACTCATAATATAACCGTCATCAAAACTTTAAGCGTGCGGACCCTACGGGTTCGAGAACTATGTAGACATGACCGAGACACGTCTCCGGTCAATAACCAATAGCGGAACCTGGATGCTCATATTGGCTCCCACATATTCTATGAAGATCTTTATCGGTCAGACGGCATAACAACATACGTTGTTCCCTTTGTCATCGGTATGTTACTTGCCCGAGATTCGATCGTCGGTATCTCAATACCTAGTTCAATCTCGTTACCGGCAAGTCTCTTTACTCGTTCTGTAATACATCATCCCGCAACTAACTCATTATTTGCAATGCTTGCAAGGCTTATAGTGATGTGCATTACCGAGTGGGCCCAGAGATACCTCTCCGACAATCGGAGTGACAAATCATAATCTCAAAATACGCCAACCCAACAAGTACCTTCGGAGACACCTGTAGAGCACGTTTATAATCACCCAGTTACATTGTGACGTTTGGTAGCACACAAAGTGTTCCTCCGGTAAACGGGAGTTGCATAATCTCATAGTCATAGGAACATGTATAAGTCATGAAGAAAGCAATAGCAACATACTAAACGATCGAGTGCTAAGCTAACGGAATGGGTCAAGTCAATCACACCATTCTCTAATGATGTGATCCCGTTAATCAAATGACAACTCATGTCTATGGCTAGGAAACTTAACCATCTTTGATTCAACGAGCTAGTCAAGTAGAGGCATACTAGTGACACTCTGTTTGTCTATGTATTCACACATGTATCAAGTTTCCGGTTAATATAATTCTAGCATGAATAATAAACATTTATTATGAAATAAGGAAATGAATAATAACTTTATTATTGCCTCTAGGGCATATTTCCTTCAGTCTCCCACTTGCACTAGAGTCAATAATCTAGTTCACATCGCCATGTGATTTAACACCAATGGTTCACATCACCATGTGATTAACACCCATAGTTCACATCGTCATGTGACCAACACCGAAAGGGTTTACTAGAGTCAATAATCTAGTTCACATCGCTATGTGATTAACACCCAAAGAGTACTAAGGTGTGATCATGTTTTCCTTGTGAGAGAAGTTTAGTCAACGGGTCTGCCACATTCAGATCCGTATGTATTTTGCAAATTTCTATGTCAACAATGCTCTGCACAGAGCAACTCTAGCTAATTGCTCCCTGTCGGTGTCAAAACCGGCGGATCTCGGGTAGGGGGTCCCGAACATTGCGTCTAGGCGGATGGTAACAGGAGACAAGGGACACAATGTTTTTACCCAGGTTCGGGCCCTCTCGATGGAGGTAAAACCCTACTCCTGCTTGATTAATATTGATGATATGGGTAGTACAAGCGTGGATCTACCACGAGATCAGAGAGGCTAAACCCTAGAAGTTAGCCTATGGTATGATGGTTGTTCGTCCTACGGACTAAAACCCTCCGGTTTATATAGACACCGGAGAGGGCTAGGGTTACACAGAGTCGGTTACATGTTGGGGAACGTAGCAGAAATTCAAAATTTTCTATGCAACACCAAGATCAATCTATGGAGTAATCTAGCAACGAGGGAAGGAGAGTGCATCTACATACCCTTGTAGATCGCTAAGCGGAAGCGTTCAAGTGAACGGGGTTGATGGAGTCGTACTTGTCGTGATCCAAATCACCGACTAGTGTCGAACGGATGGCACCTCCACGTTCAACACACATGCAGCCCGGTGACGTCTCCCACGCCTTGATCAAGCAAGGGGAGAAGGAGAGGTTGGGGGAGACTCCGTCCAGCAACAGCACGACGGCGTGGTGGTGAAGGAGGAGCGTGGCAATCCTGCAGGGCTTCGCCAAGCACCGCGGGAGAGGAGGAGGACTTGGGAGAGGGGGAGGGCTGCGCCAGAACTTGGGTGCGGCTGCCCTCTCTCTCCCTCACTATATATAGGGGGAAGGGAGGAGGGGGAGGCACCCTAGGGATCCCTAGGGGAGGGGCGGCGGCCACAGGGGAAACCCTAGCTGGGTTTGGGCGCCCCCACCCCCTAGGAAACTTGCCTCCCAAGCCGGGAGGGGCGGCTGCCCTAGGGGTGGCGCCCCACCTCTCCTGGTTAGGTGAGATGGGGTGGGAGGGGCGCTGAGCCCCTTAGTGGGCTGATGTGCCCTCTCCCCTTGGCCCATAAGGCCCCCCAACGCTTGCCGGGGCCTCCGAAACCCCTTTCGGACTCGCTGGTCATCACCTGGTACCCCCGGAACAATTCCGGACTCCAATACCCTTCGTCCAATATACCGATCTTCACCTCCAGACCATTCCGGAGCTCCTCGTCATGTCAGGGATCTCATCCAGGACTCCGAACAACATTCGGTAACCACGTACATCTATTCCATATAACCCTAGCGTCACCGAACCTTAAGTGTGTAGACCCTACGGGTTCGGGAACCATGTAGACATGACCGAGACACCTCTCCGGCCAATAACCAACAGCGGGATCTGGATACCCATGTTGGCTCCCACATGTTCCACGATGATCTCATCGGATGAACCACGATGTCGAGGATTTAATCAATCCCGTATTCAATTCCCTTTGTCTAGCGGTATTGTACTTGCCCGAGATTCGATCGTCGGTATCCGATACCTTGTTCAATCTCGTTACCGGCAAGTCTCTTTACTTGTTCCGTAACACATCATCCCGTGATCAACTCCTTGGTCACATTGCGCATATGATGATGTCCTACCGAGTGGGCGCAGAGATACCTCTCCGTTACACGGAGTGACAAATCCCAGTCTCGATTCGTGCCAACCCAACAGGCACTTTCGGAGATACCCATAGTGTACCTTTATAGCCACCCAGTTACATTGTGACGTTTGGCACACCCAAAGCATTCCTATGGTATCCGGGAGTTGCACAACCTCATGGTCTAAGGAAATGATACTTGACATTAGAAAAGCTATAGCATACGAACTACACGATCTTTGTGCTAGGCTTAGGATTGGGTCTTGTCCATCACATGATTCTCCTAATGATGTGATCCCGTTATCAACGACATCCAATGTCCATGGTCAGGAAACCGTAACCATCTATTGATCAACGAGCTAGTCAACTAGAGGCTTACTAGAGACATGGTGTTGTCTATGTATCCACACATGTATCTGAGTTTCCTATCAATACAATTATAGCATGGATAATAAACGATTATCATGAACAAGGAAATATAATAATAACTAATTTGTTATTGCCTCTAGAGCATATTTCCAACAGTCTCCCACTTGCACTAGAGTCAATAATCTAGTTCACATCGCCATGTGATTAACACTCACAGGTCACATCTCCATGTGACCAACATCCAAAGAGTTTACTAGAGTCAATAATCTAGTTCACATCACTATGTGATTAACACTCAATGAGTTCTGGGTTTGATCATGTTGCTTGTGAGAGAGGTTTTAGTCAACGGGTCTGCAACATTCAGATCTGTATGAACTTCGCAAATCTCTACGCTATATTTGGAGCCATTTCAAATAACTATTCTACTTGGAGCTATTCTAAATTTTTGCTCCATTATACATATCCGGTATCTCTACTCAGAGCTATCCGGATAGGTGTTAAGCTTACATCGACGTAACTCTTTACGTCGAACTCTTTATCACCTCCATAACCGAGAAACATATCCTTATTCCTCTAAGGATAATTTTGACCACTATCTAGTGATCTACTCCTAGATCACCTTTGTACCCTCTTGCCAGACATGTGGCAAGGCACACATCAGGTGCGGTACTCAGCATGGCATACCGTATAGAGCCTATGACAAAAGCATAGGGGACGACCTTCGTCCTTCCTCTTTCTCCTGTCGTGGTCGAGCCTTAAGTCTTATCTTCATACCTTATAACTCAGGCAAGAACTCCTTCTTTGACTGATCCATCTTGAACACCTTCAAGATCATGTCAAGGTATGTGCTCATTTGAAAGTACCATTAAGCGTTTCGATCTATCCTTATAGATCTTGATGCTCAATGTTCAAGTAGCTTAATCCAGGTTTTCCATTGAAAAACACTTTTCAAATAACCCTATATGCTTTCTAGAAATTCCACATCATTTTGGATCAACAATATGTCATCCACATATACTTATCAGAAATGTCGTAGTGCTCCCACTCACTTTATTGTAAATACAAGTTTCTAACAAACTTTGTATAAACCCATAAACTTTGATTACTCCATCAAAGTGTATATTCCGACTCCGAGATGCTTGCTCTAGTCCATGTAAGGATCGCTGGAGCTAGCATACCTTTTAGCATCCTTAGGATAGACAAAACCTTTCTGATTGTATCACATACAACCTTTCCTTACGAAAACTGGTAAGGAAACTTGTTTTGACATCCATCTGCCAGATTTCATAAATGCAGCTTATGCTAACATGATTCCGGCGGACTTAAGCATCGCTACGGGTGAGAAAATCTCATCGTAGTCAACTACTTGAACTTGTGAAAAACTCTTCGCCACAAGTCGAGCTTCATAGACAGTGAAATTACCGTCCACGTCCGTCTTCTTCTTAAAATCCACATGTACCTAACAGCCTTACGACCATCAAGTAGTTCTTCCAAAGTCTACACTTTGTTTTCATACATGGATCCTCTCTCGAATTTTATGGCCTCAAGCCAATTTTCGGAATCCGGGCCCACCATCGCTTCTCCATAGCTCATAGGTTCATCGTTGTCCAACAACGTGACCTTTAAGACATGGTTACCACTTAGAAGTTGTACACACCCTTGTCAACCTATGAGGCTCGATAGTAACTCGATCTGAAGCTCCATGATCATCATCATTGGCTTTCTCTTCAACTGAGGCAGGTGCCACAGAAACATTTTTCCTGTGCTGCGCTACTCTCTGGTTGAAGTAAAGGTTCAACAACCTTATCAAGTTCTATCTTCCTCCCACTCAATTCTTTCGAGAGAAACTTTTCCTCGAGAAAGGACCCGATTCTAGAAACAATCCCTATTGCTTTTGGATCTGAGACTGGAGGTATACCCATCTGTTTTGGGTGTCCTATGAAGATGCATTTATCCGCTTTGGGTTCGAGCTTATCAGCCTGAAACTTTTTCACATAAGCGTTGCAGCCCCAAACTTTTAAGAAATGACAACTTAGGTTTCTCTAAACCATAGTTCATACGGTGTCATCTCATCGGAATTACGTGGTGCCCTATTTAAAGTGAATGTGGTTGTCTGTAATGCCTAACCCATAAACTATCGTGGTAATTCGATAAGAGACATCATGGTATGCATCATATCCAATAGGGTGCAGTTATGATGTTCGGACACACCATCACACTAGGGTGTTCCAGGTTGTATTAATTGTGAAACAATTTCCACAATGTCTTAATTCTGTGCCAAACTCGTAATTCTGATATTCATCTCTATGATCATATCATAGATATTTTATCCTCTTGTCACGACGATCTTCAACTTCACCCTGAAATTACTTGAACCTTTCAATAATTCAGACTCGTGATTCATCAAGTAAATATAATTAGCATCTACTCAAATCATCTGTGAAGTAAGAATATAATGATATCCACTACATGCCTCAGCACTCATTGGACTGCACACATCAAGATGTATTACTTCCAACAAGTTGCTTTCTTGTTCCATCTCACTGAAAACGAGGCCTTTCAGTCATCTTGCTCATGTGGTATGATTTGCATGTCTCAAGTGATTCAAAATCAAGCGAGTCCAAAGATCCATCAACATGGAGCTTCTTCATGCGTTTTATACCATTGTGACTAAAATTGCAGTGCCACAAGTATGTGGTACTATCATTACTATCTTATATCTTTTGGCATGAACATGTGTATCACTACATCGGGATTCAATAAACCATTCATTTTGGGTGCAAGACCATTGAAGGTATTATTCAAATAAACAGAGTAACCATTATTCTCCTTAAATGAATAACCGTATTGTGATGAACATAATCTAATCATGTCCATGCTCAATGCAAACACCAAATAACAATTATTTAGGTTTAACACCAATCCCGATGGTAGACGGAGCGTGCGATGTTTGATCACATCAACCTTGGAAACTCTTCCAATACCTATCGTCGTCTCACCTTTGGCTAGTCTCTGTTTATTCTGTAGTCTTTTATTCTGAGTTACTAACACTTAGCAACCGAACCGGTATCTAATACCCTGCTGCTACTAGGAGCACTAGTAAAGTACACATATAATGTATGTCCAATACATACTTCTGTCAACCTTGTCAGCCTTCTCATCTACCAAGTATCTAGGGTGGTTCCGCTTCAGTGACCGTTCCCCTTATTACAGAAGCACTTAGTCTCGGGCTTGGGTTCAACTTTGGATTTCTTCACTAGAGCAGCAACTGATTTGCCGTTTCATGAAGTATCCCTTTCTTGCCCTTCCCCTTCTTGAAACTAGTGGTTTTACTAACCATCAACAATTGATGCTCCTATTTGATTTGTACTTTCGTGGTGTCGCGAATAGCTCAAGGATCATATCTATCCCTGATATGTTATAGTTCATCACGAAGCTCCAGTAGCTTGGTGACAGTGACTTTGGAGAACCATCACTATCTTATCTGGAAGATCAACTCCCACTCGATTCAAGCGATTGTTGTACTCATTGTCGTGGTTTTGTCACGGCAGATGTCCTCATGAAAGGACTTAGTCGTGGAGCCATCGCAACGGGTTAGCTTGAAGGGGTTAAAGTGGACACGGGGACGCAAGAAGGGTTTATACTAGTTCGGCCCCTTCAATGAAGGTAAAAGCCTACGTCTAGTTGTGATGGAATTGATGGGGTTTCGATGACTAGGGAGCAAACAAGCTTCGCCTAAGTCTCGAGTTGTTGTCCCTTGTCCTTGAACCACCGCCGGGTCGTCCCCTTATATACACGGGTGACGCCCGCCGATTCACAGAGTCCCAACACCGGTTCATACTCGTATCCGGGTTGGTCTCTCCTTATTCCTAACTTACAATACAAGTTTATACAAACGTCGGTTTATGGCTATAGATCTTAAACCGACTATAGGCCTTGGGCCCTTATCTTCCTCCTTGGCTTTAACACCTTCGGACTACTGATGAAGTTAACCCGGCCCAAATAGGCCAGTTTATGCCCAGTAGTAATATCCCCAACATTAGGCCCCATATTGATTTGAACAGGTTCATGTCAATCCTTAGCAAAAAAAACCTTCGTCTTCAACGTCTTCTTGTTATTGTTGAACCGCCGTGACGTCACCTTCTCTGACTGCTGTAAACCGGTGTGACGTCATCTGTCTTAAAGAAAACATCCATGATATCTTTTTGTTTAATAGATCCGCAATAACCGAGGCGACAGCTCTGCTCCGAAATCCACGGTTCCTTGATTTACGCGCCTGACACATGTCTCTTTCCTTATAAATAGGACCGAAGGGTCATTTCCTTTCTCCCCTTCGTGCCCTTCCTCTTCGTCTTCCTCGCGTCGCCAGCCTCAGAACTCCGCCACCGCCGTCGTCTTCAGCACCACCCTTGGCCGCTGCATCAACCTGAACGCACCAGAAAATCGCGGCGACCTTCCACGCCTTCCTCAGCTCTGGTAGGTCTTCTGCCCTTTTCAACATAGATCTGTTCTTAGGGTTTCGTGTTCTTGCGATGTTCATGAACTGTTCATATTCTTGAGCTAGCTCCTGGATGCCCCTGTGAACCCTTGCTCTGTGTGACGGTAACTTTTAGCATTCGCCGTTAGTTTCCCGCCTAACACCATAGATCTCACATATATTTCTGTCCATTGATTCACTACTGTTCTGCTTGGAGCTTTTAAATATTTTCCTGCTTTTCTGAACTTGCCTCAGATCCATCGATGTAACAAAACCTTGCGAAACCTGTTTCTGCATACTTATCCATCCGCAACCTCAATTGCTCAGGCGTTTAACTTCAGCATAGAAAAACTTAATAAACCGGTATATACCATTAGTCCCCGTGTTAAACTGCCAGAACCCTTTAGCCAGATGCTATCATAACTCCGGTTTAGATATAGCTGTCTCTGGTTTAACATGGTACATATCAGCACATACTTGTCCCAACACATTCCTGAACCGGAATTACTTATTTTGTACATCTCATCATGGCCAAACAAGTATATGAGTGCAACTGGGCTCCTTCTCGTGTCACGGAAACTCAACTGAACAACTTAGTTTTGACCGGCGCTTTAAGCAGCAAAAACACTATCCATTGGAGGGTCCCTGGTAAAGAATGTCCGCCCACACCTCAAGAGGGAGAGGTTGTCGTTTTTGCAGATCACTTAGACCGGGGTTTTAATCCGCCCGGTTCAAAATTCTACCGGGATGTCTTAGCCAATTTTCAACTCCGCCCCAAGATACTGGTCCCAACTTTGTTACCAACATCTGTCACTTCCAAGTGCTCTGTGAGGTGTTCTTTCAAGAGGAACCCACAGTTGAGCTGTTTAGAGACTATTTCCATCTGAACCGCCGCACCGAATTTACTGATGGTTCCAATACAGAATTGGGAGGTGTGGCGATTCAAAAAAGAAAGGAGGTCACTTACCCTCATGCCAAACTGCACAGCCACCCCAAGGAGTGGAATCAATCATGGTTCTATTGCAAAGACACCTCCCCGGCTAATGAAAATCCTTGGCCTGGCTTTCGTCCGGAGCGGCTTAGCAATACACACCCCTTTCCGCAAAGGTTGACTGCCAAGGAGAGAAGTAAATACGCTCCTCAATTATCCAAGCTCAGAGCCTTTATGGCCAACGGTTTAACAGGAATTGATCTCGCACGCTGCTGGATATCATGGAGCATACTGCCCCTCAGTCAGTGCTCCGGTTTGATGTGCGAGTATACTGGTAGTGTCGATGACCCACTCCGACATGTTAACATCCAGCTCACAGATGACGAGGTCACAGAAGCTGTGAAGAAAATGTTGAACGAACCAGAACATCTCTGCGCCTGAACCGGCCTGCTCCCCTTCTGTGCTACCAACAAACCGCCGGCTGTTAGATCTTGATTGTACTTTTTTTACTGAACCTGTCATTGTTATTTCTGCACATTCTTTAATATCAACTTCTGCTTAACCAGGGCGATGATTCGTTTTGGAGCAAGAAGCTTCCTCAGGAGAAACCAGAAAAACCCGACAAACCGGAAAGACCAATCCGGCCCAAAACCAAAGTCATAAAGAGAACTGCTCACAGGAAGAAAACCACTGCATCCTCTAATCCGGCTGCTGATGACGATGTGGGTAATCCGGACCTTGAGGTAGAGCTTGATTCCCTTGGCTTATTTTTCACACGCCTTATTGATAATGATATTTGCCAGGATGATGTTGAAGCCAGTCACGCTGATATTGCAGAGGTAATTATTCTTCCTTCCGATTCAAATCCTTTGCCTTCACTAAAAATCCGTCAGGCAAACCGGAAGGTTAAATTTTCTCATCCTCTTGCTTACTTGGATCCCAAATTTCTTATGAAGACCCAACAACACGAAGCTCGACGCACAACTCGGCACAGCGGCCAGGTAGTTACCTCTGCCGGTTTACCGAACAGTCCGGTTCGGAAACGCCATTCAGAGGTCTCTAATTTGCTTGTCAGTGCTTGTCCTAAAGCGGGCTGTTTTCGTCAACCTCTTAATCCATCTGACTCCGATTATCAGGTTACTTCCCATTCCTCCTCTGGCAAGTCATCAGCTACTCAGCTGCCACCACTTAAGACGGTGCTTGGCTAAGCTATATTTATCGTAATATTTCTGGTGCATTACTTTGTAATATACGCTGTATCTGACTTTATTACTCCTTTCAGGGCCAAGCCTAGGCCGAGCAAGAAGGCTCGCCTGGATAAAGCGGCCGAAGAAGATGCTGCCCCTGAACCGGATAAAGCGCCCGATCTTGAAGCGGCTATTCGTGAAGATATACCCAACGATCCACCACTGCAAGATGACAATTTTATTACTGAAGAAAGGCCTATTGATACTTCAGGCCCTGCTGACCAGCCCACAAGTCCCCTCCGATTTGAGAGATCCACCAGTCCATCCAAGCCTGCTGATAAACCGACTGCCCCAGTGCAAAACGGTGATTCTAAGGATGATGAGGTTGTGATTACTGGCATTGGCCGTTCAGAGCCAAGCAATCCCGTCGCCTTAGCCAAGCATACTGCCAAACAAGAATTTGCTGCCATGGGCAAAGGCAAGTGGAATGTTGATCTGGCGACTTACGCCGCTCTGAATGCCCAAGATCTTCATTCCGGCTACTTGAACCGGCTGTATACCAGCCGTGATTATGAAGCTGGTCTGGTCAATATGATGAAAGAAAAATTTGAGGTAACCTCCATATGCTTTCTCCTGTTTGAATATTGCAATCGTGTTTAACTCTCCTAGCCCCCAAGGGCCGGTTTGTAATCTTCTTTCAAACCGGGACTTGTGAAATATAAATCTCAATACTTCGGAATTTTCTGATGTAGCCCCCAAGGGCCGGTTCAACTTAGTGTAGTCAAACCGGGACTTAAGTAATTAATATTGCAGCATCATAACTTATTTGAGCAAATAGCCATTAGCCCCCAAGTGCCAAGTTGAATACTTGTATTGAGCTTGGGACTTTGTAACCAATTGAAAGATGAAGATCAAATATGCATTAGTCCCCAAGTTCCAAGTGCATAACTTGTTATGTGGTTGGTACTTCAATTCGTGTACCATTTTCTGAATCATATGACTGTCTGTGTGCAGGGTGAGCTGAAGGCAAAAGAAAACCAACTCACCGATCTCCAAGAAAATTTGAAGTCCCAACAAGCTGAAACCTCAAAAGCAAAAGAGGAGTTGACCAGCGCTTTAAGCGTCATGGAACAGCTTAAGGAGGGTTTCCAGAAAGGGCGGGCGGATTGGGCCACTGAAAAGGCCGCTTTGACGAAGAAAGTTGAAAATGCTGAAGCCGCCCTTAAACCGGTGGTGGATGAATTGACCAACGTAAAGCGGCAAGTGCATGCCATGACTGCCTCCATCTTTGGTAATCTCTCTTGATGTCTGTAGTAATTCGGCCTTTCCTATGATTGGTCCGGTTTGTGAATTCTTTGTAATGCTGTAGGGACACACATTGGTCACTTGGGGTCTGATGTGCGGAAGAAGTTGAAGGCTGCCTATACACTGATAGAACAATTGTATACGGGCGCGCAGCGTATCATCTCCACTGCATCCCATAACAACCCGGCGCCCACCTTGATTCAAGACACCCTGAAGAGACTGTCTATGCTCCCTGCCGGTTGGAAAAGCTGAAAAAATCCGCTGCTCGAATCGGTGCTATCAATGCCTTAATCCGGGGAAAAGCTTGGGTGCCGGATTTTGATCCTGTTGAAGCGGCGCAAGGCTACCCTCACTTAAAGGAAGATGGTTCAGAATTCAACGAAGAAGACCTGAGGGCGATAAACCGGGAGGTGCACCCTCTAGCTTGTCAATTGGTGGAAGAGGCAGACTTGTCTCATTATCAAGCCCAGTATGACAATCAGAACAAACGAGTGGCTGCACCAATTCCTGAAGCGGAGAATCTGACTGAGGGAGTCCTGGATTAGGGGGTGTTCGGGTAGCCGGACTCCTGGACTATGAAGATACAAGATTGAATACTTCGTCCCGTGTCCGGATGGGACTTTCCTTGGCGTGGAAGGCAAGCTTGGCGATGCAGATATTCAAGATCTCCTACCATTGTAACCGACTCTATGTAACCCTAACCCTATCCGGTGTCTATATAAACCGGAGGGTTGTAGTCCGTAGCCAATCAACTCCATACACAACAATCATACCATAGGCTAGCTTCTAGGGTTTAGCCTCCTTGATCTCGTGGTAGATCTACTCTTGTACTACCCATATCATCAATATTAATCAAGCAGGACGTAGGGTTTTACCTCCATCAAGAGGGCCCGAACCTGGGTAAAACATCGTGTTCCCTGCTTCCTGTTACCATTCGGCCTAGACGCACAGTTCGGGACCCACTACCCTAGATCCGCCGGTTTTGACACCGACATTGGTGCTTTCATTGAGAGTTCCTCTGTGTCGTCACCTTTAGGCCCGATGGCTCCTTTGGTCATCAACAACGATGCGGTCCAGGGTGAGACTTTGCTCCCCGGACAGATCTTCGCTCTGCAGGCCAATTCGCTCGGCCACCTGGAGCAGATCGAAAGCTACACCCCTGGCCATCAAGTCAGGTTTGGAAGCTTAAACTACATGGCTGACATCCGCGAGACTTGATCTTCGACGGGCTCGAGCCACGGCCAAGCGCGCCACACTATATCGAGGGGCATGATCTAGCTCTGCTCCCGGACAGTGTCCTGGAGGCCGCACACGCATCAGTTCCGACCCCTAACTCGGAGCCTATTGCGCAAATCGAGGATGAGTGGTTGGACGTCACCTCGGGGGCTGCGATCCCGAAAGCGATCAAGCCGAACGCTAGCCCCGCACTCTGCACGACCCATGACTCCGAGGATCCGGACTCCTCCCCGGACTCCGAACCCCCCGCGCCCCTGCCAATCGAATCCGATTGGGCGCCGATAATGGAGTTCACCGCCGCAGACATCTTTCAGCATTCGCCTTTTGGCGACATCCTGAATTCTCTTAAGTCTCTCTCTTTATCAGGAGAGCCCTGGCCAGACTACGGTCAGCGAGGGTGGGATACAGACGATGAGGAAATTCAAAGCCCACCCACCACCCACTTTGTAGCCATTGTTGATGATCTAACCGACATGCTTGACTTCAGCTCCGAAGACATCGACGGCATGGACGACGATGTAGGAGACGAACAGGAACCAGCACCTATAGGGCGCTGGAAGGCCACCTCGTCATATGACATATATATGGTGGATACTCCAAAAGATGGGGATGGCGATGGAACAATGGGGGATGACGCCCCCAAGAAATAGCCAAAGCACCGGCATCAGCGGCGCCGCTCTAAATCCCGCCAAAGCAAAAACGGTGATTCCGGCAAGGGAGATAATACTACCCCGGATAGCGCCGAAGAACACCCACCTCAGCAAGATTCGGCATAGGAAGATGGAGAAGCCAGCCCTCATGAGAGAGCGGCAGACCGAGAGGTCGAGGATGATAACTATACGCCTCCCTCCGAAGATGAGGCAAGCCTCGATGACGACGAATTCGTCATACCATCAGACCCCGCTGAACAAGAGTGTTTTAAACGCAGGCTTTTATCCACGGCAAGCAGCCTCAAGAAAAAGCAGCAACAGCTTAGAGCTGCCCAAGATTTGCTAGCTGACAGATGGACTGAAGTCCTTGCGGCCGAAGAGTATGAACTCGAACGCCCCTCCAAGAGTTACCCGAAGCGCAGGCCGCTACCCCAATCAGAGGAGGAAGCACCTACATCACCAGCGCATGACATGGCAGACCGGCCACCTCGCGGCCGCGACAGAGAGGCCTCTCGGCCCTCCACCCAAGCCATGCCCCGACGCCGCTCAACTAAGGCACGGGAAAATGCACCCGACCTGTGAGACATACTGGAGGATAAGGCAAGATAAACAAGATCGATCTATGGATCGCGCAGGCGCCCTACGGCATGTGACAATGATCTTCACTCCGGATACAACAAATCCGGCCGGGCCAAACACAACAGACATAGCTCTTCCGAGCTGCGTCGTGATATAGCCCAGTACAGAGGCGCCGCACACCCGCTATGCTTCACGAATGAAGTAATGGATCATAAAATCCCAGAGGGTTTCAAACCCGTAAACATCGAATCATACGATGGCACAACAGATCCGGCGGTATGGATCGAGGATTATCTCCTTCACATCCACATGGCATGCGGCGATGATCTACATGCCATCAAATACCTCCCGCTCAAACTTAAAGGACCGGCCCGGCATTGGCTTAACAGATTGCCAGCAGACTCAATCGGTTCTTGGGAGGACCTAGAAGCCGCATTCCTCGACAACTTCCAGGGCACTTACGTGCGACCGCCGGATGCCGACGACTTAAGCCACATAATTCAGCAGCCAGAGGAATCGGCCAGACAATTCTGGACATGGTTCCTAACAAAGAAAAACCAAATAGTCGACTATCCGGACGCAGAGGCCCTAGCAGCCTTCAAGCATAACATCCGCGACGAGTGGCTTGCCCGGCACCTGGGACAGGAAAAGCCGAAATCCATGGCAGCCCTCACGACACTCATGACCCGCTTTTGCACGGGAGAAGACAGCTGGCTAGCTCGCAGTAACAACTTATCAAAGAACCCTGGTAATTCGGATACCAAGGACAAAAGTGGCAGGACACGTCGGAATAAGCAAAAACGCCGCCTTAATAGCGACAGCAATGAAGACACGGCAGTCAATGCCGGATTCAAAGGCTATAAATCCGGTCAGCGGAAAAAGCCATTCAAAAAGAATACTCAGGGCCCGTCCAGTTTGGACCGAATACTCGATCGCTTGTGCCAGATACATGGCACCCCCGAAAGGCCAGCCAATCACACTAACAGGGATTGTTGGGTGTTGAAGCAGGCAGGCAAGTTAAGGGCCGAAAACAGAGACAAGGGGCTGCACAGCGACGACGAGGAGCCCAAGCCGCCGAACAACAATGGACAGAAGGGCTTTCCCCCACAAGTGCGGACGGTGAACATGATATACGCAACCCACATTCCCAAGCGGGAGCGGAAGCATGCGCTACGGGACGTATATGCGATGGAGCCAGTCGCCCCAAAATTCAACCCATGGTCCTCCTGCCCGATCACTTCTGATCGAAGGGACCATCCCACTAGCATCCATCATGGCGGCTTCGCCGCATTGGTTCTCGACCCAATCATCAACGGATTTCATCTCACAAGAGTCCTCATGGACGGCGGCAGTAGCCTGAACCTGCTTTATCAGGATACAGTGCGGAAAATGGGCATAGATCCCTCAAGGATTAAGCCCACAAGAACGACCTTTAAAGGCATTATACTAGGTGTAGAAGCCAACTGTACAGGCTCAGAAACACTTGACGTGGTCTTCGGATCCCCGGACAATTTCCGAAGCGAAGAGTTAATCTTCGATATAGTCCCGTTTCGCAGTGGCTATCACGCCCTGCTCGGACGAACCGCATTCGCAAAGTTCAATGCGGTGCCGCACTACGCATATCTCAAGCTCAAGATGCCAGGCCCTCGAGGAGTAATTACGGTCAATGGAAACACCGAACGCTCCCTCCGTACGGAGGAGCATACGGCGGCTCTCGCAGCGGAGATACAAATTAGCCTTCTCAGGCAATTCTCCAGTCCGGCCATTAAAAAGCCAGACACTGCCAAGCATGCCCGGAGTAACCAACAGCAGGACCGCCTAGCACACTCTGAGCAAGCGTAGCAATGCGGCCTCAACCCCAGCTTTCGCGACATAGCGAAACCAGTACCTCGCGTACATAACTACGCCCTTGAAATACCATGGGCACAGGGGAAGGGGCACAATAACGACACGCCCAAAATACGGCTTAAAACGTACTAGGGGCTGCCGGATTCTTTTTTTAATTTTTTCTTACTTTCAGGGCTCCATACTTCGGACGACCTGTTCGGCAATTCGACTGCCGCACAAACGATGCAAGATCCAGGGAGGCAGACAAGCCATGCCGCATTATGGAACTCCCAGGTGGTCTCTGTTACGAGCAGTATACCCGTTTTAAATACAATTCCGCGGCCTGCCCCTGGTCAGGACATACTGAATAGTCCAATATCTTTTGCTTACCGCACTATTTGTATCGTTCGGCTTTGATAAATAGCCTCTCTATAAACAATGCTTAGCTTCTTGTCTATTTTTTTGCATTATCTTCTTTTCACATTTATGTTTATTAAATGACATGATTGCACCCGTACACCATGGTACGGCAAACACGCCAGGGGCTTCAGTACCCCTCATAATGGTGTGAGAAGTCCGTACACTTTCACAAGTGCGGCACCCCGAACTTATAGCACTATATGCATCAGCTCCGAATCATGATTTGGGTCAATAGTTGGGTTTGCCCGGCTCCTATGTTTTGGTGCCTTACGTTCCGCTCTATCGGCTAAGGTAGCACTAGGAGAACCACTGCGATTGTGCCCCGGTTCAGCTGGTTAAGCACCTCAGTGGAGAAAGCTAAAACTGACTGTCATGATGTGGTGAGAGACTGGTCGCTGTTCGAGAGGTTTTTCGAGTCCCTAAAGGCTTATGCCGCTTCGAGCGAGGAGCTGGCTTTGTCCGGCCAAGGCATGGATAGCGCCCCGAACTCGGTCTTCCGAACTAGGGGCTTCACCGAAATTTAAAATTATAGAGTTCTATGGCTAAGTGAGAGTGTTCAAGCATTATAGTCCGATTGCCTGGTTAGTTGTGCTGAGCGCCTCCCTCGAAGGACCCAACTATGGGAAAAAGAGCGCTCAGGTTTATCCCGAACACCCCAGCACTAGTGGCACGGGGACAGAAACCGACGACTGGCCATCTCTCAATTTTTGATAAACGGCCGCACAGAAAGTAATATTTTAAATTCAATAAGCATTGCTTAGCGCATATGAAGAAGTTTTCAGCGCACAGGATAAACACGAGCGAGTTCATTCAAATATCACATCCTTGGTACATTCATCCGCCACAAGGCGGGCACCTGCAAGAACATCCTTGTAGTAGTTCTCAGGATTGCGATGCTCCTTCCCCGACGGTGGCCCGTCCTTCACAAGCTCCTCACCGTCCAGCTTACCCCAGTGCACCTTTGCACAGGCAAGGGCCCGACGGGCACCTTCGATGCAGACGGAGCGCTTGATGACCTCAAGCCTCGGACAGGCCTCCACCGGCCGCCGCACCAGCCCGAAATAGCTCCCAGGCAGGGCCTCTCTGGACCACAGCCGAACTATGAAGCCCTTCATGGCCTGCTCGGCCGCCTTGTCGAGCTCGACCAGCTGTTTCAGCTGGTCGCTCAAGGGCACAGGGTGTCCGGCCTTAGAATACTGAGACCAGAACACCTTCTTCGTCGAGCTACCCTCTTCAGCTCGGTAGAATGCGGCGGCGTCGGATACGCTGCGGGGAAGATCTGCGAATGCCCCTGGAGAGCTCCGGATTCGGGTAAGTAACAGGTAGTTCACTTTTATATTTCTGCTTTACATAAAGAATGCCTTACCCGCTGCTATCTTCCTCATCTCCTACAACTCTTGGAGGGCCTTTTGGGCTTCGGCCTTGGCAGACTTGGCAGCCTCTAGGGCCGTTGCAAGCTCGGATGCTTGCTCCTTCGACTCCAGCTCCAAACTCTCATGTTTTTTCATGAGAGCCTGAAGCTCTTGCTGCACCGCGCCGACCTGAGCCCCAAGTCTGTCTCGCTCGGTGCGCTCCACGGCCGTTTTCTTTTCGGCCTCAGACAGCGCCTGCTTAAGGGTCGCCACCTCAGTCGTGGCGCCCTACAATAAGCAGTACAATCCTGTTACTCTTTTTGCAATCAAGCCTTTTTATAGGCACTTTTTTCTGTAAGGTATTTCTTAACTTCTTCCTCCTCGAGCCGCCGCTTGGCAAGGCCGAGCTCTTGCTCGGTCCGCTCGAGGTCCTGCTTCAGGACACCCACCTCCGCAGTTAGTGCAGCGGTGGATAGCAGCGAAGCCTGCATACGCATATTGACTCTTTTTTGTTAGACTCCTGCAATATTTAATAGATCCTCTATTCGGCTTTTCTTTCCGAACGCCCAACAGAGCATCAGGGGCTACTGTCTATGCGGTAATATTTTTACATATTTTTACTTACCTCGAAGCCTGTTAGAAGGCTAGCGCAAGCTTCAGTTAGTCCGCTCTTGGCGGACTGAACCTTCTGGATCACCATACTCACAATAGTACGGTGCCCCTCGTTGATGGAGGCATCGTCAAGCACCTCCAGCAGATTGTCCGGCACCTCCGGTTGGACGGAGGCCGCCAGCTCAGAAGGCTTGCTCCTCTTGGAAGGAGTTCGCCTACCGCAGTCCGGAACTGTGGAAGATTCCGGCGTGGTGTCCGGCACAAAGCCGGACTGAGAGCCCTGGGGAGCCTTATCCCCTTCGCCCCTGGAGTCCGGGAGGTTGCCTTGCGGCTCCTCCGGGACCACCTCCTCCTGCCCCAGAGCTTGTCGCGATGCCACTTCGGTGTCGTCTGCAGTGCGGGGGGAGACAGCGGGCGGAATTGAGTTCACGTCCGATGAGTCCAGGGAGCCGCCCGATGATTCGTCGAATTCGGCCCGGGGCGGACTGCATAATTACATTCGACATTAGGGAAGCTGTGCAACTAAGGAACATCATGAGTTATTCTGATATCCGAACTTACGATTTCGCCGGACGCTTGGCCCTGTTTTGCCACTCCTCTTTGCCCTCTTCGGCGTTGGGGGCGTAGTCCGGCGGAGGGGTCTTCCTTTTCCTAGACCCCTCGGCCTCCCCCGTTGGGCGGCCTTCCTCTTCTCTCCTCCCTCCGCTGGGGGGGAGAGTTTTCTTCTTCCTCCTCCTCGTTTTCGCGGGAAGAGGGCATCTCGGACTCGTCAGATGACGAGTCTAACACCACCACGTTGCGGGCACTCTTCCGAGTCCCCGTGGTCTTCTTCTTCTTGGCCTTCTTCTCCGACACCACATAAGGCGCCGGAACCAGCAGCTTCGCTAGTAGAGCTGGGGCTGGGTCTTCGGGCAGCGGAGCCGGACAGTTAATCGGTCCGGATATCGCTCGCCAAGCCTGTCAAAGGTAAGGGAGTTTAGATCCCGCATAGAGTCAAACTATGAAAAAAGTTAACATCCTGTAAAAGGTGTAGATGGCATACCTCGCTAGCGTGACGCTGCGAGCTGTATCCGCGGTCCTCGGAAGCGGATGCGGGAGCCTCGGCGCCCTTGAATAGCATCTTCCAGGCGTCTTCGTACGTCATGTCGAAGAACCTGCTGAGGGTTTGATGCTGCGCCGGGTCGAACTCCCATAGATTAAAATCCCGTTGTTGGCACGGGAGGATCCGGCGGACGAGCATAACTTGGATTACATTAACAAGCCGGACTGGCTTGTTCACCAGGGACTGGATGCATGTTTGCAATCCGGTCACCTCTTTTTCGTCACCCCATGACAGGCCTGTCTCTTTCCAGGACATAAGCCGCATGGGGGATCCGGATCGGTACTCGGGGGCTGCGGTCCATTTCGGATCGCGCGGCTCGGTGATATAAAACCACCCGGATTGCCATCCCTTTAGGGTCTCCACGAAAGAGCCCTCGAACCATAGGACGTTGGCCATCTTGCCCGCCATGGCGCCTCCGCACTCCGCCTGGCTGCCGCGCACCACCTTGGGCTTGACGTTGAAGGTCTTGAGCCAGAGGCCGAAATGAGGGCGGACGCGGAGAAAAGCCTCGCAGACGACTATAAACGCCGAGATGTTGAGGATGAGGTTCGGAGCCAGATCATGGAAATCCAGGCCGTAGTAGAACATGAGCCCCCGGACAAATGGGTGGAGTGGAAAACCCAGTCCGCGGAGGAAGTGGGGGAGAAATACTACCCTCTCATGGGGCCTTGGGGTGGGGAGAAGCTGCCCCTCTTCGGGAAGCCAGTGCGCGATGTCCTTGGACAGGTATCCGGCCTTCCTTAGCTTCTTGACTTTGCCCTCCGTGGCAGAGGAGACCATCCACTTGCCTCCCGCTCCGGACATTGCTGGAGAAGGTTGAGGTGGGAAGTGCGGGCTTGGGCGCTGGAGCTCGGGTGCGCAGGAGATGGATAGGCAAAGGAGGAAGAAGGAGTAGGTAAAAAGGTGGATCCTTATCCCCTTATATGGGAGGATGCGGTTGTGCGTCCCCACCTGCCTAGTAAAACTCCTTGCCTCCCAAGCGCCATGATAAGTGGCGCGGTTGGGTTACCCACGTCCGTATTCATGAGAATCCCGTAAAAGGGGGGTACACGATCTCTGCTTTGACAAGACGTGCCAAGGAAACCGCCTCGCAAAACACACTGAGGTGGAAAAGTGAAAACGATTCGAGTGAAGGACTTGGCTGTAGTGTGATGACGCACAGCGGAATACGTCAGCGGATTTGATTTGTGTTAATATTATTCTCTCTATGGCAATATGTCGAAGCTTATTTTGCAGAGCCGGACACTACTCTTGGTGTTTACAATCTTCTATGAAGGACTTGGAGGAGGAACCCGCCTTGCAATGCCGAAGACAATTTGCGCGCTGGACTCGTCGTCATTGAAGCCTAGTTCAGGGGCTACTGAGGGAGTCCTGGATTAGGGGGTGTTCGGGTAGCCGGACTATACCTTCAGCCGGACTCCTGGACTATGAAGATACAAGATTGAAGACTTTGTCCCGTGTCCGGATGGGACTTTCCTTGGCGTGGAAGGCAAGCTTGGCGATGCGGATATTCAAGATCTCCTACCATTGTAACCGACTCTATGTAACCCTAACCCTATCCGGTGTCTATATAAACCGGAGGGTTGTAGTCCGTAGCCAATCAACTCCATACATAACAATCATACCATAGGCTAGCTTCTAGGTTTTAGCCTCCTTGATCTCGTGGTAGATCTACTCTTGTACTACCCATATCATCAATATTAATCAAGCAGGACGTAGGGTTTTACCTCCATCAAGAGGGCCCGAACCTGGGTAAAACATCGTGTTCCCTGCTTCCTGTTACCATCCGGCCTAGACGCACAGTTCGGGACCCACTACCCGAGATCCGCCGGTTTTGACACCGACACTGACCCCTCCAATCCGTAAGCATACTTATGCTCCTGATATTGAACCATCATTGCTGATTCATGAGGAAGCTGTCTTTCAAGCTTTAATGGGAATCGACTGGACAACTGTTGATTTCCAGCCACTGGGTAGAGAGGCAGAAGCTGAAGCGGCGCAGGATGATCCGCAACCATCAGGTCGAGCTGGCGACCAAGCTTGAATCGGAGGCCGGTTTAATGGCAGCTCTTTTATATTCCGCAGAAAACAATTATCTTATTTGGGCACCATATTGCCTTGTAATAAGATAGCCAATACTCTTGCTTCTGAGATGCCTTCGTGCATAGGTACTGATACTTTTGTTTGAATGATCAAAACCTTCAATCTATATTTCCTGCAATCACAAAATCTTAAACTGCCAAGGCGGTTGTACCGCCAGCCGGTTTATGACCTTTATATATATATGTAATGAAATTGAGGTATACGATCAAATTTTGTGATACAAAATACCTGCCATCGCTGGGCATGAAGTTGGCTTAGCCAATCTAGAAACGGAGGTTATAAACCTATACCGTCAAAGGAGAAAATAGCTGCTGTGTATACAATGTCGGTTTACCATGTAAACCGTGTCAGATTATGGAAAACCTTGTGTTACTCCATAATGGGATGTTAACAGAAAAAGCCAAACCGGGCAAATAATCTCCGGATAAAAAATAGACCATGTTCCGTCAATTGACAGTTTGAACCGGTTTAAAACGTTGTCGGTTTAAAAACGCAACAAAAATAAAGCAACAGTTATTAAGAAAAATATTGAAGCAAAGGCAATGATAAAACCGTTTGCAAAAGAAGGCTTTACTAAGCCGATCAGATGGTGTTACCATGGTCGGACACGACCAAGCCCCTGATAGGTGTAGCTATGGTTCAGGTCAGCCAGGTCCCCAAATGAAACCGTGGCATTTATGCCGATCAAGAGGCGTGGCAATGGATCGGGTTCAACCAAGCCCCCAAGTGATTCTACGGCCTTAGGCCGACCAAGAGGCGTGACTGGTTCAGATTTGACCATGTCCCCAAGTGGTCTGGTGGCTTTCGCCTATCAAAAGGTGTTGCATTGGTTTGGACACGACCAAGCCCCCAAGTGATGTTTATAAAGTAAAATTCAAGGGGTAAACCGGAGGCCACTTTAAGACAGAACAACTCCGTGTAACCACGCATGATGTAAAAGAACAGATACCCCGCTTTAGCTGAGGTTCCGGTTTATTATATTAAGCATAATATATACACTGTCATAATATGTACATGAGTAGAGCCGATGGCTCAGGTATAGTAAGGCCGAAGATAAGCTATGTTCCACGGCCTGTTGGTCTCCTCCTCTGATGTACGTGAGTCTTTATGCTCTCGAATATCAATCAGATAGTATGACCCGTTGTGCAGATTCTTGCTGACCACAAAGGGTCCCTCCCAAGGTGGGGATAACTTATGCATATCAGTCTGATCTTGGATGAGCCGAAGCACCAAATCTCCTTCTTGAAAGGTTCTGGTTCTGACTCAGCGACTGTGATAACGACGAAGATCTTGTTGGTAAATCGCCGAGCGGGCAGCTGCTATGTCACGCTCCTCATCCAATAGGTCCAAAGCGTTTTGCCGTGCCGTCTCGTTGTCTGCTTCAACATAAGCCGCCACACGTGGTGAGTCATGATGGATATCACTGGGGAGAACCGCCTCCGCTCCATAGACCATGAAGAACGGTGTGTATCCTGTGGATCTGTTGGGCGTAGTATTGATGCTCCATAACACAGATGGCAACTCTTCTACCCAACAACCCGGTGTTCTCTGCAAAGGAACCATAAGCCGGGGTTTGATGCCTCTCAAGATCTCTTGATTAGCCCTTTCTGCTTGACCATTGGACTGCGGGTGGGCTACTGATGAAATGTCAAGCCGGATGTGCTCACGTTCGCAGAACTCCTTCATGGCACCCTTGGACAAATTGGTACCATTATCTATGATGATACTGTGTGCAAAGCCAAACCGGAAAATCACCTTTTTGATGAACTGAACCACCATGGCCGCATCACACTTGCTAACAGGTTCTGCCTCCACCCACTTTGTAAATTTGTCAACCGCCGCCAGGAGGTGGGTCTTCTTATCCTTGGACCTTTTGAAAGGTCCAACCATATCCAGCCCCCAAGTTGCAAATGGCCAAGTGATTGGAATCATTCTCAATTCTTGAGCCGGCACATGAGCATGTCTTGAAAACTTTTGGCAACAGTCACATCGTTTGACCAGATCCTCCGCATCTACATGAGCAGTTAACCAATAGAAACCATGGCGGAACGCTTTAGCCACCAAAGATTTTGAACCGGCGTGGTGACCATAATCTCCTTCGTGGATCTCACGCAAAATTTCGTAGCCTTCCTCAGGGGACACACAGCGTTGAAACGCCCCTGACACACTGCAATGATGCAATTCGCCATTAACAATAGTCATAGACTTGGATCACCGGATTATCTGCCGGGCCAAAGTCTCATCCTCTGGTAACTCGCCTCAGTTCATATACGCAAGATAAGGAAGTGTCCAATCCGGAATGACGTGAAGGGCTGCCACCAATTGAGCCTCCGGATCAGGAATAGCCAAATCTGCTTCACCAGGGAGCTTGACCGACGGGTTGTGCAGCACATCAAGAAAAACATTAGGCGGGACCGGTTTACGCTAAGAGCCTAGCCGGCTTAAAGCATCCGCCGCTTCATTCTTCTGTCGGTCCACGTTGTCTACCTGATAACCCTTGAAGTGACCTGCAACAATATCCACCTCACGACGATATGCAACCATGAGCGGGTCCTTGGAATCCCAGGTACCAGACACCTGTTGAGCCACTAGGTCCGAGTCACCGAAGCACTTAACTCGGCTTAGATTCATTTCCTTAGCCATCTGGAGACCGTGGAGCAAGGCTTCATACTCAGCTGCATTGTTAGTACAAGGGAACATCAAGCGAAGAACGTAACAAAACTTATCACCTCGTGGGGAAGTTAATACGACTCCAGCCCCCGAGCCCTCCAACTGCCTTGATCCATCAAAATGAATGGTCCAATATGTGTGATCCGGCTTCTCTTCAGGTGCTTGCAGCTCCGTCCAATCATTGATAAAATCAACAAGTGCTTGAGATTTCACCGCCGTCTGAGGCACGTACTTTAACCCGTGCGGCCCAATCTCTATAGCCCACTTGGCAATCCGGCCAGTCGCTTCCCGGTTCTGAATAATATCGCCCAAGGGAGCAGAACTGACCACCGTAATAGGATGCCCTTGGAAGTACTGCTTAAGCTTCCGGCTTGCCATAAAAACTCCATATACCAGCTTCTGCCAATGTGGATACCTTTGCTTGGACTCAATAAGCACCTCGCTGATATAATAGACCGGACGTTGAACCGGATGCTCCTTGCCTGCCTCCTTCCGCTCCACCACAATAGCTACACTGACCGCCCGAGCATTGGCGGCAACATATAGCAGCAACGGCTCCTTGTCAATGGGAGCGGCGAGCACGGGCGGATTGGCCAATTGCCGCTTTAAGTCCTCAAATGCCTGATCAGCAGCAGAACTCCAGACGAATTGATCCGTATTCTTCAACATCTGATACAAAGGGATTGCCTTCTCACCAAGGCGGCTGATAAACCGGCTCAACGCGGCAATCCGGCCAGCCAAACACTGAACGTCATTGATACACCTCGGTTTAGCTAGGGAGGTGATGGCTGTGATCTTCTCTGGATTAGCCTCAATTCCCCTGTTGGATACCAAAAAACCCAATAACTTGCCTGATGGTACACCAAAGACACACTTGGCCGGATTGAGCATCATCTTGTATGTCCACAGGTTATCAAAGGTTTCCTTTAAATCGTCCACCAGAGTCTCCTTCTCCCTTGACTTAACCACAATATCATCCACGTAAGCATGTACATTACGGCCAATCTGCTTGTGAAGGCAATTCTGTACACACCGTTGATAAGTTGCTTGGGCACTCTTGAGCCCAAAAGGCATAGATACATAGCAGAAGGCTCCAAAGGGAGTTATGAACGCCGTTTTCTCCTGTTCCTTAACTGCCATTTTGATCTGATGATAGCCAGAATATGCATCCAAAAAACTCAAACGCTCACAACCCGCCGTAGCATCAATGATTTGATCAATACAGGGGAGGGCAAAAGGATCTGCTGGACAAGCCTTATTAAGGTCTGTGTAATCCACACACATACGCCAGGTGCCGTTTTTCTTAAGAACCAGCACCGGATTAGCCAGCCACTCAGGGTGGAAAACTTCAATGATAAAGCCAGCTGCTAAGAGCCTGGCCACCTCTTCTCCAATAGCCTTGCGTCTTTCTTCATTAAACCAGCGGAGGAACTATTTTACCGGTTTGTACTTAGGATCCACATTAAGAGTGTGCTCAGCGAGTTGCCTCGGTACACCTGGCATGTCAGAAGGCTTCCATGCAAAAATGTCCCGATTCTCACGGATGAACTCGACGAGCGCGCTTTCCTATTTTGGATCCAAGTTGGCACTGATGCTGAACTGCTTGGACGAATCGCCAGGCATGAAGTCAACAAGCTTAGTCTCAGCTGCCGATTTTAACTTCAGGGCCGGATCATGCTCCGTAGTTGGCTTCTTCAACGGAGTCATATCCGCCGGATCAACATTGTCCTTATAATATTTCAGCTCCTCGGTGGCACAAACCGACTCTGCGTAGGCCGCATCACCTTCCTCGCATTCCAAAGCAATTTTACGGCTCCATTGAACCGTTATTGTCCCCTTGTGACCCGGCATCTTGAGCTGCAAATACACATAACAGGGCCATGCCATAAACTTGGCGCAGGCCGGTCGCCCAAACAGGGTGTGATATGGACTTTGGATTTTCACCACTTCAAACGTCAATGTCTCCGACCTGGAATCATGATCATCTCCAAAGGCCACTTCCAGAGCTATCTTACCAACTGGATATGCTGACTTGCCAGGTACCACACCATGGAACATCGTATTGGACGGTTTGAGATCTTTATCTGTTAGTCCCATACGACGGAAGGTTTCATAGTACAAGATATTAATGCTGCTCCCTCCATCCATGAGCACCATGGTGAATTTGTAGCCTCCCACCTGAGGCGCCACCACTAAAGCCAACTGACCCGGATTGTCAACCCGGGGAGGGTGATCCTCTCTACTCCATATGATTGGCTGTTCAGACCAACGTAGATAACGGGGCACGGCCGGTTCAACAGAATTGACTGCCCGCTTCTGAACCTTCCGGTCTCGCTTGTCCAGGCTAGTGGTGAATACATGATACTGCCCACTATTCAACTGCTTTGGGTTGCTCTGGTAACCCAACTGTTGCTGCTGCTGGTTGTAACCACCCTGGTTGTTCTGATTATTTGGATTGTTATGTCCGCCCGGATTACCATTAAATCCTGAACCGGAGCCTCCTCCACCGTAACCCGGCCCGGATCCTGAGCCACCGCCGGAGCCGTGATCATACCGGAAAGCATTAGAATTCTTAAACTCCTGCATAATGTTGCAATCCTTTCAAAGGTGGTTCGCTGGTACCTCCTTCGTCCCGTGCTTCGGACAGGGCTGATTAAATAGATAATTCAAGCGGTCCGGGTTAGGGTTAGGCGCTCCACTACGATTCGGCGGTTTACCCTTGCATCGCCGGCCCTTGTCCTACGTGTTGGTATTAGCTACGAAGTCCATGTTGCCATCCGCTTTACGCTTGCCTCCACCACCATTACCTGCCGAGTGATGCTGCTGACCTTTGGAGTTGTTGTTCTTCTTTCCCTTCCCTGTCTTATCATCATCAGACTCGGGATCCTTGGTACTATTAGAATCAGCATACTTTACCAAAGCAGCCATGAGATCCCCCATGTCAGTGCAATGACGCTTCATCCGTCCTAACTTCAGTTTTAGGGGCCCAAACCGGCAGTTGCCTTCTAGGGTTATAACTGCAGTGTCAGCGTTGATGCGGTCTGATGAATGCAGAACTTGCGAGACCCGGCGCACCCAATGAGTTGTTGATTCTCCTTCCTCCTGAACACAGGCAGCTAAGTCCACTATCGACATAGGCTACTTACATGTATCCTTGAAATTACTGATAAACCGGGCTCGTAATTGGGCCCATGAACTGATAGAATTGGCCGGTAAGCTTTTCAACCAAGTACGGGTCGTTCCTTTGAGCATCATGGTGAAATATTTTGCACATGCCGCATCATCCACATCAAGCATCTCCATGGCCATCTCATAACTCTCCACCCACGTCTCTGGAGGTTGATCCGCCGTGTAGTTTGGTACCTTGCGCGGGCCCTTGAAATCCTTGGGCAGGCGCACATTGCGCAAAGCGGGGATGAGGCAAGGCACCCCCAAAGAGCTAGAGGTCACTCCAGGCTCGACCGAGGTGGTCGGACGAACCGGCGTAAGCTGACGAGCCTGATACTGTGCTACTAACTCGGCCTCCCTGCGTGCTCGGGCCCGGTCCACCACTTCCTGAGCATTGTCGACACCACCTACCGGGTTGTTGCCACGGGGTGCTCCACGCCGTGCATTACTTGATACGGCCGGTTCATCCATATGCCTGCTATAGCTTCGGCTTGGCCGAGGAGTGGAGTGGATCCGGTCACGACTGTATGAATATGCTTCCTGTTGGACCAAAGCTGTCCTAAGAAGCTCCTTGACCCGGCGCGTCTCCACTGCCTGCGGTGAGTCACCTTTAATTGGAATGGCCTCCAACCATGCAGCAGCCGCAACAAGGTTGTCCATTGGGTTGGAGTAGTAACCCGGAGGTGTTGGAACAGCCTGAGGTACAATAGTGTTATGACGAGGCAGATCTATCAAACGGGGCTGAACCGGCGCGCCCGTCCCAGGTGCTTCCGCCCGGTTTACCCCTGGCGGATTACTGGTTCCTGCTCCGGGGGTGTTGAAGAGGTCTCTGGCTTCAAAAACTGAAGGCAAACGAGATCGGTACTTCCTCTTCATGACTTCATGCGACGCGTTCTGGTCCAACATGAGCCTGTAGGCTTACGCATCTAAAGCGGCCCGCTCTGCAGTCATCCTGGCATCTTCAGCTGCTAGGTCTGCTTTGGCCTGAGTGATCTGCTCCCTCACCTTTGCAATTTCCACATTGTGGGCGTCTTGATCCGCCGGGTTAACCACTGCCATAAGCGCAGCCAATGCATCAAACAGATCTGATAAAACTTGAGCCGGCAGGCGCACAGAGCCTCCTGCTCCAGCAGCCGTCGCCGCCACTGAACCGGAGATCATTGTCGCAGCGGTCGAAGAATGAAGCACTGCTTGTGTACCAGCCATGAATATTCCAACCCGGTTGGGCAGATCGGAGGGGTCCGGAATACTGTCGCCATCGGAACAGCCCCCAATCCGGCCATCTTGTAGTTGATACAGAGAGTCAGTTTCTCCGGTTGACGACTCGTCGCCAGAGTAAACGACAGTCTCGCCACCAGATTCCGATCCATCCTCATAACTTCCTCCGTGGATAACTCCCACGAAGGCACGCTTTACAGCCGGTTTAACCTGGGCAGATCGCGCACGCTGAGCTGTCTCGACGAGGTCGGTACAGATGTCCAGCTCAGGGCCCGGTTCACCGATTTTGCCAATGAAAACGTGTATGCCACCGAAGGGGACCCGGTATTCGTACTCAATTGAGCCGGCCTCAGGGCCCCAGCCTGCATCGTCGATGTAGAGCTTGCCGCGACGACTCTTAGTCATCCGGCCCACAGCGTAGCCCTCGAGTCCTTCGAAGCGGCCCTCCAAGAACTTGAAACCATCATGCGATAGCCCCACGGTGGGTGCCAACTGTCGTGGTTTTGTCATGGCAGATGTCCTCATGAAAGGACTTAGTCGTGGAGCCATCGCAACGGGTTAGCTTGAAGGGGTTAAAGCGGACACGGGGACGCCAGAAGGGTTTATACTAGTTCGGCCCCTTCAATGAAGGTAAAAGCCTACGTCTAGTTGTGATGGAATTGATGGGGTTTCGATGACTAGGGAGCAAACAAGCTTCACCTAAGTCTCGAGTTGTTCTCCCTTGTCCTTGAACCGCCGCCGGGTCATCCCCTTATATACACGGGTGACGCCCGCCGATTCACAGAGTCCCAACACCGGTTCATACTTGTATCCGGGTTGGTCTCTCCTTATTCCTAACTTACAATACAAGTTTATACAAACGCTGGTTTATGGCTATAGATCTTAAACCGACTACAGGCCTTGGGCCCTTATCTTCCTCCTTGGCTTTAACACCTTCGGACTACTGATGAAGTTAACCCGGCCCAAATAGGCCGGTTTACACCCAGCCCAGTAGTAATATCCCCAACACTCATACAATCTGAGCACATGCTCAACGATTGAGCTTTTCTCCTTAGTTTGCAGGCTTAAGAAACTTGTCAAAGGTCTCATACCTCTTGACGTGGGCACTAGCCTGAAATCCCAATTTCAGTCCTTGGAACATCTCACATGTTCGGCGATGTTTCAAAAATTTCTTTGGTGCCTCAATTCTAAACCATTTAGCATTACACACTGAACTATCATGTAGTCATCAAAACGTGTATGTCAGATGTTCGCAACATCTACAACTGACGCTTGAGGTTCAGCTCACTAAGCGGTGCATTAAGGACATAAACCTTCTGTGCAGCAATGACGACAACCCTCAGTTTACGGACCCAGTCCGCATAATTGCTACTATCAACTTTCAACTAAATTTTCTCTAGGAACATATCTAAACCAGTAGAACTAAAGCGTAAGCTACGACATAATTTTCAAAGTCCTTTTGACTATGTTCATGATAATTGAGTTCATCTTATTATTTCATGAACTCCCACTCAGATAGACATCCCTCTAGTCATCTAAGTGATACATGATCCGAATCGACTAGGCTGTGTTCGATCATCACGTGAGACGGACTAGTTATCATCGGTGAACATCTCATGTTGATCGCATCTTCTATACGACTCATGTTCGACCTTTCGGTCCTCCGTGTTCCGAGGCCATGTCTGTACATGCTAGGCTCATCAAGTTAACCTAAGTGTTTCACATGTGTTCCGAGGCCATGTCTGTACATGCTAGGCTCGTCAACACCCGTTGTATTCGAACGTAAGAATCTATCACACCCGATCATCACGTGGTGCTTCGAAACGACGAACCTTCGCAACGGTGCACAGTTAGGGAGAACACTTTTCTTGAAATTTTAGTGAGGGATCATCTTATTTAAGCTACCGTCGTTCAAAGCAAATAAGATGTAAAAACATGATAAACATCACATGCAATCAAATAGTGACATGATATGGCCATCATCACTTTGCTCCTTTTGATCTCCATCTTCGGGGCTCCATGATCATCATCGTCACCGGCATGACACCATGATCTCCATCATCATGATCTCCATCATCATGATCTCCATCATCGTGTCTTCATGAAGTTGTCTCACCAACTATTACTTCTACTACTACAGCTAACGGTTAGCAATAAAGTAAAGTAATTACATGACGTTTATGTTGACACGCAGGTCATAAATAAATTAAGACAATTCCTATGGCTCCTACCGGTTTTCATACTCATCGACATGCAAGTCGTGATTCCTATTACAAGAACATGATCATCTCATACATCACATATATCATTCATCACATCCTTTGGCCATATCACATCACAAAACACTTGCTGAAAAAACAAGTTAGACGTCCTCTAATTGTTGTTGCAAGTTTTTACATGGCTGCTATAGGTTGCTAGCAAGAACGTTTCTTACCTACGCCAAAACCACAATGTGAATTACCAATTTCTATTTACCCTTCATAAGGACCTTGTTCATCGAATCCGATCCGACTAAAGTGGGAGAGACAGACACCCGCCAGCCACCTTATGCAACTAGTGCAAGTCAGTTGGTGGAACCGGTCTCACGTAAGCATACGTGTAAGGTTGGTCCGGGCCGCTTCATCCCACAATGCTGCCGAATCAAGATAAGACTAGTAACGGCAAGTAAATTGACAAAATCGACCCCCACAACTACTTTGTGTTCTACTCGTGCATAGAAACTACGCATAGACCTAGCTCATGATGCCACTGTTGGGGAACGTAGCAGAAATTCAAAATTTTCTACGCAACACCAAGATCAATCTATGGAGTAATCTAGAAATGAGGGAAGGAGAGTGCATCTACATACCCTTGTAGATCGCTAAGCGGAAGCGTTCAAGTGAACGGGGTTGATGGAGTCGTACTCGTCGTGAGATGATCCTAGTGCCGAACGGACGGCACCTCCGCGTTCAACACACATGCAGCCCGGTGACGTCTCCCACGCCTTGATCCAGCAAGGGGAGAAGGAGAGGTTGGGGAAGACTCCGTCCAGCAGCAGCACGACGGCGTGGTGGTGAAGGAGGAGCGTGGCAATCCTGTAGGGCTTCGCCAAGCACCGCGGGAGAGGAGGAGGACTTGGGAGAGGGGGAGGGCTGCGCCAGAACTTGGGTGCGGCTGCCCTCTCTCTCCCTCACTATATATAGGGGAAGGGAGGAGGAGGAGGCTCCCTAGGGTTCCCTAGGGGAGGGGCGGCGGCCACAGGGGAAACCCTAGATGGGTTTGGGCGCCCCCACCCCCTAGGAAACTTGCCCCCCAAGCCGGGAGGGGCGGCTGCCCTAGGGGCGGCGCCCCCACCTCTCAGATGGGGTGGGAGGGGCGCTCAGCCCCTTATTGGGCTGATGTGCCCTCTCCCCTTGGCCCATAAGGCCCCCCAACGCTTGCCGGGGCCTCCGAAACCCCTTTCGGACACGCTGGTCATCACCTGGTACCCCCGGAACAATTCCGGACTCCAATACCCTTCGTCCAATATACTTATCTTCACCTCCGGACCATTCCGGAGCTCCTCATCATGTCCGGGATCTCATCCGGGACTCTGAACAACATTCGGTAACCACGTACATCTATTCCCTATAACCCTAGTGTCACCGAACCTTAAGTGTGTAGACCCTACGGGTTCGGGAACCATGTAGACATGACCGAGACACCTCTCCGGCCAATAACCAACAGCGGGATCTGGATACCCATGTTGGATCCCACATGTTCCACGATGATCTCATCGGATGAACCACGATGTCGAGGATTTAATCAATCCCGTATTCAATTCCCTTTGTCCAGCGGTATTGTACTTGCCCGAGATTCGATCGTCGATATCCGATACCTTGTTCAATCTCGTTACCGGCAAGTCTCTTTACTCGTTCCATAACACATCATCCCGTGATCAACTCCTTGGTCACATTGCGCATATGATGATGTCCTACCGAGTGGGCCCAGAGATACCTCTCTGTTACACGGAGTGACAAATCCCAGTCTCGATTCGTGCCAACCCAACAGACACTTTTGGAGATACCCATAGTGTACCATTATAGCCAACCAGTTACGTTGTGATGTTTGGCACACCCAAAGCATTCCTACGGTATCCGGGAGTTGCACAATCTCATGGTCTAAGGAAATGATACTTGACATTAGAAAAGCTATAGCATACGAACTACACGATCTTTGTGCTAGGCTTAGGATTGGGTCTTGTCCATCACATGATTCTCCTAATGATGTGATCCCGTTATCAACGACATCCAATGTCCATGGTCAGGAAACTGTAACCATCTATTGATCAACGAGCTAGTCAACTAGAGGCTTACTAGGGACATGGTGTTGTCTATGTATCCACACATGTATCTGAGTTTCCTATCTATACAATTATAGCATGGATAATAAACGATTATCATGAACAAGGAAATGTAATAATAACTAATTTGTTATTGCCTCTAGAGCATATTTCCAACATTACAATGGGAGGAGATCTACATATCTGTATTGCCAAGCTTGCCTTCCACGCCAAGGAAAGTCCCATCCGGACACGGGACGAAGTCTTCAATCTTGTATCTTCATAATCCAAGAGTCCGGCCAAAGGTTATAGTCCGGATATCCGGACACCCCCTAATCCAGGACTCCCTTAGTAGCCCCGGAACCAGGCTTCAATGACGACGAGTCCAGCGTGCAGATTGTCTTCGGCATTGCAAGGCGGGTTCTTCTCCAAATTCCGTGTACCTGTTGAATAGTGTCCGGCTTCTCGTGAATATTGTGCTCCTTGGCTTCCACGCCCACTAATGGCCTTCTTCCACATGTCAAATGAATGCGAAAAGCCAGGGTGTTTTTACATTTACCCCCTAGCTGCGTAAATGAGCTGCCTATTAAAGAGACGAGGATTTAGATCCAAATCACATCATCTTCCCTTCGCGAGCATCCATCGGAGCGCATCCGACAGAGATCCATTCCATCATGGCCGGTCGTCGCAGCTCCTCCTCTCGCCCTCCCAGCCCTCAGCCTGGAGATTGGGAGAGATGTTCCATCCCGCACAGCAAGCTAGTGACACTTCAGACCAAGGGATTCCTTCCCCCAGCATACATGGTCCCGGTTCGAGCCGGGCTTGCCACCTATAATGGCGGAGAGCAAGCGAAGAGCCTTCCCAATCCCTCCAAAGGAGAGCGGGTATGCCTTGTCCCTTATTTGGTAAGAGGGCTTGGATTTCCGATTCATCCGTTTCTCCGGGGGCTCCTGGAGTTCTATGGCCTCCAGCTGCACAACCTCACGCCATCCTCCATATTGCATATCGCGGGCTTCATAGCCCTTTGCGAGCTGTTTTTGGGCTGCGAGGCTCATTTCGCGCTGTGGAAGAAGTTGTTCTACCTCGTGCGCCATTCTCAGAAGGGGTCAGTATATCAAGTGGGCGGAGCCGAAGTGTGGCGCATCGCCGGGACCGGATACCTATCCGGAACCCCAAAGAAGACGTCCGAAGACTGGCCTTCTAAATGGTTTTATGTAGAAGATGTTCCCCTCCCTGATCCTATTCGGATCGGCCTTCCTGAGTTCGTCAATGCTCCTTTAAAGAAGCGCCTGAGCTGGCGTCCATGGAGCCCCCAGGAGGAAGACGACAGGGACGTTTTTTACCTGATGAGCCGGATAAGGTCGCTAGCTCAATCCGGATTGAACATGATCGAAGTCATGGCCATATGCATTATGCGGGGGGTGCAACCGCTTCAATATAGAGGCCACCCCATGTGGGATTTCAACGGGGAGGACGACACCACCCGCTGCGGCCGTAAGGGGCCGGAATCGGTTGCCGCTCTAGTAAAGATCTTGTCCACTCTGTACAAGGGAGAAGGGGAGGAGTTCCTCCGCGTCAATCCACAGGGCGGATTTTCTATGTACAATCCTCCGGACTGGGTAAGTTGATACTTTTTCTCGCCCATCCGTTCCATATTCCCATAGTTGAGTATATCATCTTGCGATCTCAACGCAGGAGGTGCGCAAGGCCGTGAGGGACATAAACAACCCTCCTCCACAACCCGAGGATCCGGAGCGGTCTCTCGACCCGGCCTCCCAAGAGGACCCGGACATATCTGTGGAGCTAATCGATGGGGTATTTCACCAATTGAGCATCGACAATGCTCTGGTGTCCATTACAGCCGATTACCCTAGGCTACTTCCCGCCTCATAGGTAACTGAGACCGAAGTCCCAGCACTTTGAAAAAGGGATCTGTCTTTGCGTATTTTCGATTACCTTATACCAACGGTGTTTTGCAGGGGAGGCCCTCATGGCGGAAGACCGAGCCTGCGGCGACTAGCCAACAATGGGCCGCGAGGCCCAGCAGGCTGAAAAGAAGTGCGGTCCAGATTGAGACGCCGACGCAACGGTATGGGGCGCCATCTTATTCCAATATATCATTCTCAGAGGCATACTAACGCCCGTGCTCTCTTTAGGAAAAAGAGCGCTCGCCGGACTATATCCGGAGAGGTTGCCAATCGCGCCTCCACCAGCCAGGCTCCAAAGCCGGGTCCGGAAGCGGAGGCGAACACGAGGCGCGCACCGGACGCTCCTCCGACAGAGGATGCGGACAGGCTGTCTGCCACCAATTCTGAGGTGGAGAGTGCCATGAACCACAGGCGTCGCCGGACAATTCTTCGCGACGCTTGTTTCTCCCAGGAGGTGTTGGAGGCCTTCAACTCGGGAGATGCGTACCTCCGTGCTGCTCAAAATGGTCTAACCCGAGCCACAGAGCAGTATGTAAAGGACATACGGGTGAGAAAATTTGGTGATTATATATACCAGTAGCCCCCGAGACTTAAACAGTTAGAATAACTGATTTAAGGATCATTTGTTATGCAGGTTCTTACAGAAAAGAATACCCAACTGTCCTAGGAGCTAGAAGAGTGCAAAGCCCAACTTCAGGCCGTACTAGCAGTGGCAGGGGAGCCCAAAGAGACCCCCTCTGGTAATATATCCTTCAAATGATAAGTATCATGTAAAATGCGGCGTGTATACAAATCTGACAATAAAATTGCAGATGGCGCCGGAGTAGATCCGGATAAGCAACAACTCCTACATCGGCTAAAGGCCAGCGAGAGCGTGCTTACAAAGGTGAGGCAGGAAAAGAATGATCTCCAAGATGCCAACACCCAGCTGGGCATGGAACTAAAAGATGTTCGTGCCCAGCTGTCGGACTCCGTGAAGGAGAATCGGCGGCTTCGACGTGGCATTTTTAGTAAGTGCTTGAACGAACTTCAAAAAAGAGTTCGGCGAGGAAGTCGACTGACAGAGTTATGTCTATAGGTATGCTAACAGGGCGGCCTGCAGAGGAGATGCCCGGTTCTATGGGTGACCTTCTTCCTGAGCTCTCACAACTGCACGAACGATTTCGGCAGGTGATGCAAGGTGTCGCCCAGGCCTTGTGGCCATATGTCTCCATGGCCGAAGGCCTTGGAGAGCTTGCAGAGAAGCTGAAGGGAGCGCGGCGGCGCTTTCGGTTATGGAAGATAACGGCCTGCCGTCAAGGCGCCAGGGAGGCCTGGGCCATGGTGAAGACGCGGTACACGAAGGCTGACCCAAACCACATGGCCGAGGTCGGACCTGTGGGGCCCGATGGGAAGGAGATCCCGGTGAGCTTAGTGTACGGCCAAGTAGAATTGGCCGCAAGGTATTCCCAACAGGACTGTAAACTAGACAGCCTGTTGGATGGTATTGAAGAGGAATTTAACCAGTCCAATTGACTATGTAATTTAAGATGACATGTATAATGCCTTCTAGCCGGATTGTAGATTGTTTGTCATGGCGGACCTTTTTGCTTCAACCTCGGGACCCGACGGTCCGGAGTGTGTCCGAATACCCTCTCGGTTATGTAAGAACCGGGGCATGCATGGAGACCAGGCGTAGGGGTCATTAGTGCTTGAACAGACAAGTGCCCAACTAGTTATGTTATATTACATGGTTAGTAAGAAACATCTTCCAGGGAGAATAGTTCCGTTAGGGGTTCCTTTCCCTGGGAGGCATGCCCTAAAGTGCATGTCCGGGCTGCGAAAAGAGACGCAGAAAAACATCTGGGGGTGCATAAATAAATAAGTGAGAAATCATCTTTAGTTCACCGACCGAATATTCCCTTAATAATGCTAGCTTTCGGCTTCACCTAGTCTGAGGTACACATCCGGCTGATCCGGCAGTAACAATCGCAGAGGTGCTCCCCTTATGCCCTAGCCGAATTAACGGGAACGTAGGGCATAAATACAAGAGCCAGGCAACCCAGCTTGGCCAAAACTTAAGTCATATCGATGCATATAATGGTGAATAAAAGGTACATGCGGAAGTATGACACATGTGTTGGGCATGAAGCCCGTATAGATAAGCTTCTGTTAAACAAGCCCCCAGGAATAATGAACGTGGATAGTGTGTCTGTTGTGTGCAAACAAGACACAAATGGGCCCCTAAAGGCTATGAGAAAAAACAAAGAGGAGAAAAATCTAAGACAGATAGTGTATATAAAAGATGGATAGAGGAAGGAGACAAACACAGAGTCCGACGCTAGGCGTAAAATCTTCGGAGCCGGGCTGCGTTCCATGGGTTCGGCTCGAGTCGATTATCCGATGCATCCCGCAGACGGTACGCTCCACCAGTCAGGACTTGGTCAATAATGAAGGGACCTTCCCATTTGGGCTTCAGCTTGTCCTTTTTCTTATCCGGCAGGCGTAGAACTAACTCGCCAACATTGTAAGTTTTGGCCCGTACTTCCCTGCTTTGGTATCTTCGGGCCTGCTATTGGTAGAATGCAGAACGGGCTTTTGCCACGTCATGCTCCCACTCCAAGGCGTCCAAACTGTCCTGCCGATCGAGCTCGGCTTCTCTATCTTCGTACATGTGCACCTGAGGTGAGTCATGAATTATGTCACAGGGCAGAACCGCCTCTGCGCCGTATACCATGAATAATGGTGTGTATCCGGTAGTGCGATTCGGTGTGGTCCGTAGCCCCCAGAGTACGGAGTCGAGCTCCTCTACCCAGTGCGTGTTAGATTCCTTGAGGGACCGCACTAATCTGGGTTTGATGCCGCTCATGATTAGACCATTTGCTCGCTCGACTTGACCGTTAGTTTGTGGGTGATAGACTGAAGCATAGTCAAGCTTGATGCCCATGTTTTTGCACCAGAGTTTTACCTCGTCGGCCGTAAAGTTCGTGCCGTTATCAGTGATGATGCTGTGGGGGACACCGTAACGGTGTATGACCCCGGATATGAAGTCTATCAACGGTCCGGATTCGGCCGTCTTAACAGGCTTGGCCTCTATCCATTTGGTGAATTTATCCACCATGACCAATAAGTATTTTTGCTTGTGGGTTCCTCCTTTAAGGGGTCCAACCATGTCAAGCCCCCAGACCACGAAGGTCCAGGTGATGGGTATAGTTTGGAGGGCGGTGGGTGGCATATGGCTTTGGTTAGCAAAGAGCTGGCAACCAACACATCGTTGGACTAAGTCCTGAGCATCTTCCCGGGCCGTCGGCCAATAGAATCCTGTACGAAAGGCCTTGCTTACAAGGGCCCGGGCTGCAGCGTGGTGACCGCCGAGTCCGGCATGAATTTCAGCCAGAAGATTCCGCCCTTCCTCTTCGGAGATGCACCTTTGAAGGACTCCGGTGGTGCTTTTCTTATAAAGCTCGCCCTCATGGACTTTATAGGCTTTGGATCGCCGCACTATGCAGCATGCCTCGTTTTGGTCCTCGGGAAGTTCCTGCCTAGTTAGGTAGGCTAGGAATGGTTCTGTCCACGGGGCGATGACTACCATTATTACTTGGGCTGAGGATGTTACTTCGTTAGCAGAGCCTCCAATTATGTCAGAGTGTTCGGTGTCGGGCAGTGCGGTTGGGTCCGGGCTGTTATTTCCGGGTTCCCCTTCCCATACTACGGATGGCTTGAACAGCCTCTCCAAGAAGATGTTGGGAGGGACGGCATCGCGCTTTGCGCCGATGCATGCCAGGACGTCTGCTGCCTGATTGTTTTCCCGGGCTATATGGTGAAATTCGAGCCCCTCGAACCGAGCTGACATTTTTAGGACGGCATTGCGATAAGCTGCCATTTTCGGATCCTTGGCATCAAAGTCTCCATTTATTTGGGATATCGCGAGGTTCGAATCCCTGCGCACCTCTAGGCGTTGAATGCCCATGGATACTGCCATCCGGAGACCATGTAGAAGGGCCTCATATTCGGCTGCATTGTTGGAGTCTGTATATATTATCTGGAGTACGTATTGAACTGTATCTCCTGTTGGGGACGTCAGAACGACGCCAGCCCCCAGACTAGCCAACATTTTGGAGCCGTCGAAGTGCATGATCCAGTTGGAATATGTGTCGTACTCTTTAGGGAGTTTGGCTTCAGTCCATTCGGCGACGAAGTCGGCCAGAACTTGCGACTTAATAGCTCGCTGTGGCTTGTAAGTTATGTCGAACGGGAGGAGCTCAATGGCCCATTTGGCAATCCGGCCCGTCGCGTCGCGGTTGTTTATAATATCGTTAAGTGGTACTTCCGAGGCTACTGTTATTGAACACTCTTGAAAGTAGTGTCGCAGCTTCCGGGATGCCATAAATACCGCGTATGCTATCTTTTGATAATGCGGGTACCGTGACTTGCATGGAGTAAGGACAGTGGACACATAGTAAACCGGCTTTTGAAGGGGGAATTTGTGTCCGTCCGTTTCTCGTTCGACGACGAGCACTGCGCTTACAACTTGATGAGTTGCCGCAATGTATAATAGCATTGGTTCGCCAATGTTTGGCGTGGCTAGGACTGGGTTTGTTGCCAATATGGCTTTTATTTCTTCGAGTCCGGCCGTGGCGGCATCCGTCCACTCGAAGTGTTCGGTGCGCCGGAGGAGGCGATAAAGGGGTAATGCCTTTTCTCCCAAGCGGGAGATAAAGCGGCTTAGAGCCGCCACACATCCGGTCAATTTTTGTATTTGTTTGAGGTCCTTTGGGATATCCAATTGTGACAGAGCTCGGATCTTGGCTGGATTTGCTTCAATTCCTCTACCGGATACAATGAAGCCCAAGAGCTTTCCGGCTGGTACGCGAAGATGCATTTTTCCGGGTTGAGCTTGATGTCGTATGTTCAGAGGTTATCGAATGCGAGCCTCAAGTCGTCTACTAGAGTTTCGACATGCTTGGTTTTAACGACCACGTCATCTACGTATGTCTCCACTGTTTTGCCGATCTGGTTTGCCAGACATGTCTGAATCATGCGTTGATATGTTGCGCCGGCGTTTTTGAGCCCGAAGGGCATTGTGTTGAAGCAGAATGGGCCGTATGGGGTGATGAATGCCATTGCGGCTTGGTCTGGCTCTGCCATCTTAATTTGATGGTAGCCGGAGTATGCGTCGAGGAAACACAATGAATCGTGTCCTGCGGTAGCGTCGATAATTTGATCGATGCGGGGGAGGGGGAAGGGATCCTTTGGGCAAGCCTTGTTGAGGTCCTTAAAATCGACGCACAGGGGCCATGATTTTTCCTTCTTTGGTACCATCACTAGGTTTGCTAGCCAGTCCGGATGTTTTATATCTCTGATGAATCCGGCCTCCAATAGCTTGGCTAGCTCCTCTCCCATGGCTTGTCTCTTAGGTTCGGAGAAACGCCGAAGAGCCTGCTTGACTGGCTTGAATCCTTTTAGGATATTTAGGCTGTGCTCGGCCAGCCTGCGTGGGATTCCTGGCATGTCTAAAGGGTGCCAAGCAAAAATATCCCAGTTTTCGCGTAGGAATTCTCGTAGTGTGGCGTCTACATCAGGGTTTAATTGTGCCCCGATGGAAGCTGTTTTTGTAGGGTCCGTTGGATGGACCTAGAATATGACTATTTCGCCCGCCAGTTTAAAGGAGGTGGACTTGGATCTTTTATCGAGTATCACGTCGTACCTGTTCACCGTGGAGCGCAGCGCAGTCAGTTCCTCGGCTGCTAGGGCTTCGGATAGCGCCTCGAGGGCCAGTGCGGCTGTCTTATTTTTGGCGCGGAGTGCTATGTCCGGATCACTAGCCAGAGTTATGATTCCGTTGGGCCCGGGCATTTTGAGCTTCCTATACCCGTAATGGGGTATGGCTTGGAAGATTGTAAACGCATCCCGCTCTAATAGAGCGTCGTATCCGCTACTGAACGGGGCCACTTGGAACGTGACTTCTTCGGACCTTTAATTATCGGCGTGCCGAACACCACATCTAGTGTGATTTTTCCTGTACAGCGCGCTTCCCGACTGGGGATTATACCTCTAAAGGTTGTGCTGCTTCGCTCAATGCGGTTCCAGTCTATTTCCATTTTTCGAAGGGTTTCCTCATAAATGAGGTTCAATCCGCTGCCACCGCCCATGAGTACCTTGGTGAGTCAAAAGCCGTCCACTATTTGACTGAGGACCAATGCGGCTGGTGCTCGGGCTGTTTGGAATTTAGGTTCATCACTGGCATTAAAAGTAATAGCCGTGTCACTCCATGGGTTTATTGTTGCCACTTGGTAGACTTCGGCAAGGCTGCGGAGTGTTCGTTTTCGCATATTATTTGATGCAAAAGTCTCGTAGATTGTTAATATTGTACTGGTATCCCTTGGCTGGTGCTCTGTGGCTTCTGGGATTAGAAGATCTTCGCCACTTTTGTCCACCTGCCGGATTATCCAACATGCTCTAAGGCTATGAGTTGGTGTGGCGCCCTCTGTACTGTGAATTTTACAAGGTCCATTGAGCCATCCCTCCAGTATGGTTCCATGCCTTGTAGAGGGTTTTTGCTTTTTGGTGTTTAACCCGGGTGTCTGGCGATAATGCACCCTTTTATTTTGGACTGGGTTTGTATTCAGGGCCGGATTGTCCCGAAATTTTATTTCGGTTTTCCAGGTGCTTTCCATCGCACAGTACTTTCGTACTATGGACGCCAAGTCGGCGAAGCGTGTAATTTCATGGCGACTTATGGTGTTGAGGATTCCCTTGTCCGTGCAATTATTGTAGAAGAATGAAATTGCGTCTTCCTCGCGGCAGTCCCTTATCATGTTCATGACCAGGAGGAATCTGGCCCAGTAATGGTGTACTGTTTCTTCGGGCTCTTGCCTAATTTGGGATAGATCGCTTATGTTTGGGTGGGTGGGTGGAATTGAATCCGAAACCTCACCCAATCTGAGACTCAAGGGCCAAGGAGTTTCCGAACTCGGAAGCTTGGATTCTTGGATGTTGTCCAATGAATCTAGCCCGCTGCCTGACTTTAGGTTCAGGGCTTGAGTGACGTCCTCCCCTCCACGGGTATCCGGCTTGGAGGGATCGGGAATCCGGACATACCTAGTCCTTAAGATAGATGAAGGGTCGCCGCATTGTTCCTCCACCACTGCAACGTGATGGGTGACCTGGGGAGAGTTAATCTCTCTCAGATCGGGTTTAGACCCAATCTGATCGTAGTCTGTAGCGACTCCCAGGGCGGCGATGCGATCCAAGAGCTTGTTTAGGGAGGAGAGCTCCGTTGGATCTAACTGCTCGGCGAGTTCCGAGTTGACATGAAGATTGCTTTTGATGACCCGAGAAGTCATCATCGGCGCAGCAGCCGAACAGGCAGTCATAAGAAAACCACCTAGTCGGAGAGTTTGGCCGATAGCCAAAGCTCCCTTAGCAACAGTGCCATCTTTAAAGACGGGATGAGGCATCCTTCCTGATGGCGACGACACAGAGGAACTCTCAATGAAAGCACCAATGTCGGTGTCAAAACCGGCATATCTCGGGTAGGGGGTCCCGAACTGTGCGTCTAGGCGGATGGTAACAGGAGACAAGGGACACAATGTTTTTACCCAGGTTCGGGCCCTCTCGATGGAGGTAAAACCCTACTCCTGCTTGATTAATATTGATAATATGGGTAGTACAAGAGTGGATCTACCACGAGATCAGAGAGGGTAAACCCTAGAAGCTAGCCTATGGTATGATGGTTGTTCGTCCTACGGACTAAAACCCTCTGGTTTATATAGACACCGGAGAGGGCTAGGGTTACACAGAGTCAGTTACAATGGGAGGAGATCTAAATATCTGTATTGCCAAGCTTGCCTTCCAAGCCGAGGAAAGTCCCATCCGGACACGGGACGAAGTCTTCAATCTTGTATCTTCATAGTCCAAGAGTTCGGCCAAAGGTTATAGTCCGGCTATCCGGACCCCCCCTAATCCAGGACTCCCTCACTCCCACTTTCAATATGTATCCAGATTGAGATTTAGAGTCGTCTGGATCAGTGTCAAAACTTGCATCGACGTAACCCTTTACGACGAACCTTTTGTCACCTCCGTAATCGAGAAACATATCCTTATTCCAGTAAGGATAATTTTGACCGTTGTCCATTGATCTACTCCTAGATCACTATTGTACTCCCTTGCTTAACTCAGTGTAGGGTATACAATAGATCTGGTACACAACATGGCATACTTTATAGAACCTATGGCTGAGGCATAGGGAATGACTTCCATTCTCTTTCTATCTTATGCTGTGGTCGGGTTTTGAGTCTTACTCAACTTCACACCTTGTAACACAGGCAAGAACTCTTTCTTTGACTATTCCATTTTGAACTATTTCAAAATCTTGTCAAGGTATGTACTTATTGAAAAAACTTATCAAGCGTCTTGATCTATCTCTATAGATCTTGATGCTCAATATGTAAGCAGCTTCACCGAGGTCTTTCTTTGAAAAAACTCCTTTCAAACACTCATTTATGCTTTGCAGAATAATTCTACATTATTTCAATCAACAATGTGTCATTCACATATACTTATCAAAAATGCTGTAGTGCTCCCACTCACTTTCTTGTAAATACAGGCTTCATCGCAAGTCTGTATAAAACTATATGCTTTCATCAACTCATCAAAGTGTATATTCCAACTCCGAGATGCTTGCACCAGTCCATAGATGGATCGCTGGAGCTTGCATATTGTGTTAGCACCTTTAGGATTGACAAAACCTTCTGGTTGCATCATATACAACTCTTCTTTAATAAATCCATTAAGGAATGCAGTTTTGTTTATCCATTTTCCAGATTTCATAAAATGCGACAATTGCTAACATGATTCGGACAGACTTAAGCATAGATACGAGTGAGAAACTCTCATCATAGTCAACACCTTGAACTTGTTGAAAACCTTTTGCGACAGTTCTAACTTTGTAGATAGTAACACTACTATCAGCATCCGTCTTCCTCTTGAAGATCCATTTATTTTCTATGGCTTGCCGATCATCGGGCAAGTCAACCAAAAAGTCCATACTTTGTTCTCATATATGGATCCCATCTCAGATTTCATGGCCTCAAACCATTTCGCGGAATCTGGGCTCATCATCGCTTCCTCATAGTTCGTAGGTTCGTCATGGTCAAGTAACATGACCTCCAGAACAGGATTATCGTACCACTCTGGTGCGGATCTCACTCTGGTTTACCTACGAGATTCGGTAGTAACTTGATCTGAAGTTACATGATCATCATCATTAGCTTCGTCACTAATTGGTGTAGTAGTCACAGGAACAGATTTCTGTGATGAACTACTTTCCAATAAGGGAGAAGGTACAATTACCTTATCAAGTTCTACTTTCCTCCCACTCACTTCTTTCGAGAGAAACTCCTTCTCTAGAAAGGATCCATTCTTAGCAACGAATATCTTGCCTTCGGATCTATGATAGAAGGTGTACCCAACTGTCTCCTTTGAGTATCCTATGAAGACACATTTCTCCGATTTGAGTTTGAGCTTATCAGGATGAAACTTTTTCTTATAAGCATCACAACCTCAAACTTTAAGAAACGACAACTTTAGTTTCTTGCCAAACCACAGTTCTTACGGTGTCGTCTCAACGGATTTAGATGGTGCCCCTTTTTTAACGTGAATGCAGCTGTCTCTAATGCATAACCCCAAAACTATAGTGGTAAATCGGTAAGAAACATCATAGATCGCACCATATCTAATAAACTACGGTTATGACGTCCGGACACACCATTACACTATGGTGTTCCAGGTGGCGTGAGTAGTGAAACTAATTCACATTGTTTTAACTGAAGGCCAAACTCGTTAACTCAAATATTTTATTTCTGCGATCATATCGTAGAAACTTTTATTTTCTTGTTATGATGATTCTCCACTTGACTCTGAAATTCTTTGAACTTTTCAAATGTTTCAGACTTGTATTTCATCAAGTAGATATACCCATATCTGCTCAAATCATCTGTGAAGGTCAGAAAATAACGATACCCGCCGCGAGCCTCAGCACTCATCGGACCGCATACATCAGTGTGCATTATTTCCAATAAGTCAGTTGCTCGCTCCATTGTTCCGGAGAATGGAGTTTCAGTCATCTTGCCCATAAGGCATGGTTCGCAAGCATCAAGTGATTCCAAAATCCCATCAGCATGGATTTTCTTCATGCGCTATACACCAATATGACCTAAACGGCAGTGCCACAAATAAGTTGCACTATCATTATTAACTTTGCATCTTTTGGCTTCAATATTATGAATATGTGTATCACTACGATCGAGATCCAACGAACCATTTTCATTGGGTGTATGACCATAGAAGGTTTTATTCATATAAACAGAACAAAAATTATTCTCTAACTTAAATGAATAACCGTATTGCAATAAACATGATCAAATCATATTCATGCTCAACGCGAACACCAAATAACACTTATTTAGTTTCAACACTAATCCCGAAAGTATAGGGAGTGTGCGATGATGATCATATCAATCTTGGAACTACTTCCAACACACATCGTCACCTCGCCCTTAACTAGTTTCTGTTTATTCTGCAACTTCCGTTTCAAGTTACTACTCTTAGCAACTAAACCAGTATCAAATACCGAGGGGTTGCTATAAACACTAGTAAAATACACATCAATAACATGTATATCAAATATACCTATGTTCACTTTAGCATCCTTCTTATCCGCCAATTACTTGGGGTAGTTCCGCTTCCAGTGACCAGTCCCTTTGCAGTAGAAGCACTTAGTCTCAGGCTTAGGACCAGACTTGGGCTTCTTTACTTGAGTAGCAACTTGCTTGCCATTCTTCTTGAAGTTCCCCTTCTTCCCTTTGCCCTTTTCTTGAAACTAGTGGTCTTGTCAACCATCAACACTTGATGTTTTTCTTGATTTCTACCTTCGTTGATTTCAGCATCACGAAGAGCTTGGGAGTCGTTTCCGTTATCCCTTGCATATTATAGTTCATCACGAAGTTCTACTAACTTGGTGATGGTGACTAGAGAATTCTATCAATCACTATCTTATCTGGCAGATTAACTCCCACTTGATTCAAGCGATTGTAGTACCCAGACAATCTGAGCACATGCTCACTGCTTGAGCTATTCTCCTCCATCTTTTAGCTATAGAACTTGTTGGAGACTTCATATCTCTCAACTCGGGTATTTGCTTGAAATATTAACTTCAAATCCTGGAACATCTCATATGGTCCATGATGTTCAAAACGTCTTTGAAGTCCCGATTCTAAGCCGTTAAGCATGGTGCACTAAACTGTCAAGTAGTCATCATATTGAGCTAGCCAAACGTTCATAACGTCTGCATATGCTCCTGCAATAGGTCTGTCACCTAGCGGTGCATCAAGGACATAATTCTTCTGTGCAGCAATGAGGATAAACCTCAGATCACGGATCCAATCCGCATCATTGCTACTAACATTTTCCAACTTAGTTTTCTCTAGGAACATATCAAAAATAAAACAGGGGAGCTAAACGCGAGCTATTGATCTACAACATAGATATGCTAATACTACCAGGACTAGGTTCATGATAAATTTAAGTTCAATTAATCATATTACTTAAGAACTCCCACTTAGATAGACATCCCTCTAATCATCTAAGTGATCACGTGATCCAAATTAACTAAACCATAACCGATCATCATGTGAAATGGAGTAGTTTTCAATGGTGAACATCACTATGTTGATCATATCTACTATATGATTCATGCTCGACCTTTCGGTCTCAGTGCTCCGAGGCCATATCTGCATATGCTAGGCTCGTCAAGTTTAACCTGAGTATTCTGCGTGTGAAAAACTGGCTTGCACCCATTGTAGATGGACGTAGAGCTTATCACACCTGATCATCACGTGGTGTCTGGGCACGACGAACTTTGGCAATGGTGCATACTCAGGGAGAACACTTTTATCTTGAAATTTAGTGAGAGATCATCTTATAAAGCTACCGTCGAACTAAGCAAAATAAGATGTATAAAAGATAAACATCACATGCAATCAAAATAAGTGATATGATATGGCCATCATCATCTTGTGCTTGTGATCTCCATCTCCGAAGCACCGTCATGATCACCATCGTCACCGGCGCGACACCTTCATCTCCATCGTAGCATCGTTGTCGTCTCGCCAATCTTATGCTTCTACGACTATCGCTACCGCTTAGTGATAAAGTAAAGCATTACAGGGCGATTGCATTGCATACAATAAAGCGACAACCATATGGCTCCTGCCAGTTGCTGACAACTTGGTTACAAAACATGATCATCTCATACAATAAAATTTAGCATCATGTCTTGACCATATCACATCACAACATGCCCTGCAAAAACAAGTTAGACGTCCTCTAATTTGTTGTTGCAAGTTTTACGTGGCTGCTACGGGCTTAGCAAGAACCATTCTTACCTACGCATCAAAACCACAACGATAGTTTGTCAAGTTGGTGATGTTTTAACCTTCGCAAGGACCGGGCGTAGCCACACTCGGTTCAACTAAAGTTGGAGAAACTGACACCCGCCAGCCACCTATGTGCAAAGCACGTCGGTAGAACCAGTCTCGCGTAAGCGATGTCGGTGTCAAAACCGGCGGATCTCGGGTAGGGGGTCCCGAACTGTGCGTCAAGGCCGGATGGTAACAGGAGACAAGGGACACGATGTTTTTTACCCAGGTTCGGGCCCTCTCGATGGAGGTAATACCCTACTCCTGCTTGATTAATATTGATGATATGGGTAGTACAAGAGTAGATCTACCACGAGATCAAGGAGGCTTAACCCTAGAAGCTAGCCTATGGTATGATTGTTGTATATGGAGTTGATTGCCTACGGACTACAACCCTCCGGTTTATATAGACACCGGATAGGGTTAGGGTTACATAGAGTCGATTACAATGGTAGGAGATCTTGAATATCCGCATCGCCAAGCTTGCCTTCCACGCCAAGGAAAGTCCCATCCGGACACGGGACGAAGTCTTCAATCTTGTATCTTCATAGTCCAGGAGTTCGGCCGAAGGTATAGTCCGGCTACCCGAACACCCCCTAATCCAGGACTCCCTCAGTAGCCCCTGAACCAGGCTTCAATGATGACGAGTCCGGCGCGCAAATTGTCTTCGGCATTGCAAGGCGGGTTCCTCCTCCAAGTCCTTCATAGAAGATTGTAAACACCAATAGTAGTGTCCGGCTCTGCAAAATAAGCTTACACATATTGCCATAGAGAGAATAATATTAACACAAATCAAATCTGCTGACGTATTCCGAGTGCATCATCACACTACAGCCAAGTCCTTCACTCGAACCGTTTTCACTTTTCCACCTCGGCGTGTTTTGCGAGGCGGTTTCCTTGGCACGTCTTGTCAAAGCAGAGATCGTGTACCTCCCTTTTATGGGATTCTCATCAATACGGACGTGGATAATCCAACCGCGCCACTTATCACGACGCTTGGGAGGCAAGCGAGTTTTACTAGGCAGGTGGGGACGCACAACCGCATCCGCCCATATAAGGGGACAAGGATCCACCCTTTTTACCTACGCCTTCTTCCTCCTTTGCCTACCCATCTCCTGCGCACTCGAGCTCCAGCGCCCAAGCCCGCACTTCCCACCTCGACCTTCTCCAGCGATGTCCGGAGCGGGAGGCAAGTGGATGGTCTCCTCCGTCACGGAGGGCCATGTCAAAAAGCTAAGGAAGGCCGGATACTTGTCCAAAGACATCGCGCACCGGCTTCCCGAGGAGGGGCAGCTTCTCCCCTCCCCAAGGCCCCATGAGAGGGTAGTATTCCTTCCCCACTTCCTCCGCGGACTGGGTTTTTCACTCCACCCATTTGTCTGGGGGCTCATGTTTTACTATGGCCTGGATTTCCACGATCTGGCCCCGAACTTCATCCTCAACATCTCGGCGTTTATCGTCGTGTGCGAGGCTTTCCTCCGCATCCGCCCCCATTTCGGCCTCTGGCTCAAGACCTTCAACGTCAAGCCCAAGGTGGTGCGCGACAGCCAGGCGGAGTGCGGAGGCGCCATGGCGGGCAAGATGGCCAACGTCCTATGGCTCGAGGGCTCCTTCGTGGAGACCCTGAAGGGGTGGCAATCGTGGTGGTTTTACATCACCGAGCCGCGTGATCCGAAATGGATCGCAACCCCCGAGTTCTGATCCGGACCCCCCACGCGGCTTATGTCCTGGAGAGAGACGGGCCTGTCGTGGGGCGACGAAAAAGAGGTGACCGGACTGCAGACATGCATCCAGTCCCTGGTGAGCAAGCCGATCAAGCTCGTCAATGTAGTCCAGGTTATGCTCGTCCGCCGGATCCTCCCGTGTCAACAACGGGACTTTAATCTGTGGGAGTTCGACCCGGCGCAGCACCAAACCCTTAACAGGATCTTCAACACGACGTATGAAGACGTCTGGAAGGTGCTAACCAAAGGCGCCGAGGCTCCCACATCCGCTTCCGAGGACCGCGGATACAGCTCGCAGCGTCACGCTAGCGAGGTAAGCTAGTTTCGCCTTTTACAGGATGTTAAGTTTGTTCATAGTTTGACTCTATGCAGGATCTAAACTCCCTCACCTTTGACAGGCTTGGCAGGCGCAGTCCAGATCGATTAACTGTCCGGCTCTCTTGCCCGAAGACCCAGCCCCTGCTCTCCTAGTGAAGCTGCTGGTTCCGGCGCCTTATGTGGTGCCGGAGAAGAAGGCCAAGAAGAAGAAGGCCACGGGGACTCGAAAGAGTGCCTGTAATGTGGTGGTGTCGGACTCGTCATCCGACGAGTCCGAGACGCTCTCCTCCCGTGAGAACGAGGAGGAGAAAGAAGAAAACTCTCCCCCTCCAGCGGGGGGAGGAAAGGAAAGGAAGGCCGCCCCAACAGGGGAGGCCGAAGGGTCCAGGAAGAGGAAGACCCCTCCGCCAAACTACTCCCCCGACGCCGAAGAGGACGAAGAGGAGTGGCCAGATAGGGCCAAGCGTCCGGCGAAATCGTAAGTATTCGGATATCAGAGTAACTCATGATGTTCCTTTGTTGCACAGCTTTCCCTAATGTCGAATATAATTATGCAGTCCGCCCCGGGCCGAATTCGACGAATCGTCGGGCGGCTCACTGAACTCATCGGACGTGAACTCAGCTCCGTCCGTTGTCTCCCCTTGCACTGCAGACGATGCCGAAGTGGCGTCGCGACAAACTCCGGGGCAGGAGGAGGTGGTCCTGGAGGAGCCGCAAGGCACCCTCCCGGACTCCAGGAGTGAAAGGGACAAGGCCCCCCAGGGCTCCAAGTCCGGCTTTGAGCCAGACACCATGCCGGAATCTTCAACAGTTCTGGACCGCGGTGGGCGAACTCCTTCTAAGAGGAGCGAGCCTTCTAAGCCGGCGGCCTCCGTCCAACCGGAGGTGCCGGACAATCTGCTGGAGGTGTTTGACGGCGCCTCCATCGACGAGGGGCACCGTACTATTATGAGTACGGTGATCCAGAGGGTTCAGTCCGCCAAGAGCGGACTGACTGAAGCTTGCGCTAGCCTTCTAACAGGCTTCGAGGTAAGTAAAAATATATAAAAATAGTACCGCATAGACAGTAGCCCCTGATGCTCTGTTTGGCATTCGGAAAGAAAAGCCGAATAGAGGATCTAGTAAATTTCGTAGGAGTCTAACAATAAAGAGTCAATATGCGTGTGCAGGCTTCGCTGCTATCCACCGCCGCACTGATTGCGGAGGTGGGTGTCTTGAAACAGGACCTCAAGCGGACCGAGCAAGAGCTCGGCCTTGCCAAGCGGCAGCTCGAGGAAAAAGAAGGTAGGAAATACCTTACAGAAAAAGTGCCTATAGAGAGGCGTGATTGCAAAAAATAACAGGATTGCACTGCTTATTATAGGGGCCACGACTGAGGTGGCGACCCTCAAGCAGGCGCTGTCCGAGGCCGAAAAGAAAACAGCCGCGGAGCGCATCGAGCGAGAGAAACTTGGGGCTCAGGTCGGCGAAGTGCAGCAAGAGCTTCAGGCTCTCATGAAAAAACATGAGAGTTTGGAGCTTGAGTCAAAGACCCAAGCGTCCGAGCTCGCGGCGGCCCTTGAGACTGCCAAGTCTGCCAAGGCCGAAGCCCAAAAGGCCCTCCAAGAGTTGGAGGAGATGAAGAAGATAGCAGCGGGTAAGGCATTCTTTATGCAAAGCAGAAATATAAAAGTAAACTACTTGTTACTTACCCAAATCCGGAGTTCTCCAGGGGCATTCGCAGATCTTCCCCGTAGCGTATCCGACACCGCCGCATTCTACCGAGCTGAAGAGGGCAGCTCGACGGAGAAGGTATTCTGGTCTCAGTATGCTGAGGCCGGACACCCTGTGCCCTTGAGCGACCAGCTGAAACAGCTGGTCGAGCTCCACAAGGCGGCCGAACAGGCCATGAAGGGCTTCATAATTCGGCTGTGGCCCGGAGAGGCCCTGCCTGGGAGCTACTTCGGGCTGGTGCGGCGGCTGGTGGAGGCCTGTCCAAGGCTCGAAGTCATCAAGCGCTCCGTCTGCATCGAAGGTGCCCGTCGGGCCCTTGCCCGTGCAAAGGTGCACTGGGGTAAGCTGGACGGTGAGAAGCTTGTGAAGGATGGGCCGCCGCCAGGGAAGGAGCATCGCAAGCCCGAGAACTATTACAAGGATGTTCTTGCGGGTGCCCGCCTTGTGGCGGATGAATGTACCAAGGATGTAATTTTTGAATAAACTCGCTCATTTTTATCTTGTGCGCTGAAAACTTGTTCATAGGCGCTTAAGCAATGCTTGTTGAATTTAAAATATTATTTTCTGTGCGTCCGTTTATCAAAAAATTGAGAGATGGCCAGTCGTCGGCTTCTGCCCCCATGCCACTAGTGCTGGGGTGTTCGGGATAAACCTGAGCGCTCTTTTTCCCATAGTTCGGTCCTTCGAGGGAGGCGCTCAGCACAACGAACCAGGCAATCGTACTATAATGCTTGAACACTCTCACTTAGCCATAGAACTTTATAATTTTAAATTTCGGTGAAGCCCCTAGTTCGGAAGACCGAGTTTGGGGCGCTATCCACGCCTTGGCCAGACAAATCCGGCTCCTCGCTCGAAGCGGCATAAGTCTTTAGGGACTCGAAAAACCTCTTGAATAGCGACCGGTCTCTTGCCTCATCATGACAGTCAGTTTTAGCTTTCTCCACTGAGGTGCTTAACCCAGCTCAACCGGAGCACAATCGCAGTGGTTCTCCTAGTGCTACCTTAGCCGATATAGCGGAACGTAAGGCACCAAAACATAGGAGCCGGGCAAACCCAACTATTGACCCAAATCATGATTCGGAGCCGATGCATATAGTGCTATAAGTTCGGGGTGCCGCACTTGTGAAAGTGTACGGACTTCTCACACCATATTAAAGGGTACTGAAGCCCCTGGCATACTTGCCATACCATAGTGTACGGGTGCAACATGTCATTAATGAACATATATAAAAGAGAGTAATGCAGAAAATAGACAAAAAGCTATGCATTGTTTATAGAGAGGCTATTTATCAAAGCCGAACGATACAAGTAGTGCTATAAGCAAAAAGATATTGGACTATTCAGTATGTCCTGACCAGGGGCAGGCCCCGGAATTGTATTTAAAACAGGTATACCGCTCGTAACAGAGACCAGCTAGGAGTTCCATAATGCGGCATGGTTTGTCTGCCTCCCTGGATCTTGCATCGTTTGTGCGGCAGTCGAATTGCCAAACAGGTCGTCCGAAGTATGGAGTCCTGAAAGTAAGAAAAAATTAAAAAAAGAATCCGGCAGCCCCTAGTACGTTTTAAGCCGTATTTTGGGTGTGCCGTTATTGTGCCCCTTCCCCTGTGCCCATGGTATTTCAAGGGCGTAGTTATGTACGCGAGGTACTGGTTTCGCTATGTCGCGAAAGCTGGGGTTGGGGCCGCATTGCTACGCTTGCTCAGAGTGTGCCAGGCGGTCCTGCTATGGGTTACTCCGGGCGCGCTTGGCAGTGTCTGGCTTTTTAATGGCCGGACTGGAGGATTGCCTGAGAAGGCTACTTTGTACCTTCGCTGCAAGAGCCGCCGTATGCTCCTCTGTACGGAGGGAGCGTTCGGTGTTTCCATTGACCGTAATTACTCCTCGAGGGCCTGGCATCTTGAGCTTGAGATATGCATAGTGCGGCACCGCATTGAACTCTGCGAATGCGGTTCGTCCGAGCAGGGCGTGATAGCCACTGTGAAATGGGACTATTTCGAAGATTAACTCTTCGCTTCGGAAATTGTCTGGGGATCCGAAGACCACGTCAAGTGTTACTGAGCCTGTACAGTTGGCTTCTACACCTGGTATGACGCCTTTAAAGGTCGTTCTTGTGGGCTTAATCCTTGAGGGATCTATGCCCATTTTCCGCACTGTATCCTGATAAAGCAGGTTCAGGCTACTGCCGCCGTCCATTAGGACTCTTGTGAGATGAAATCCGTCGATGATTGGGTCGAGAACCAATGCGGCAAAGCCGCCATGACGGATGCTAGTGGGATGGTCCCTTCGATCAAAAGTGATCGGGCAGGAGGACCATGGGTTGAACTTTGGGGCGACTGGCTCTATCGCGTATACGTCCCGTAGCGCACGCTTCTGCTCCCGCTTGGGAATGTGGGTTGCGTATATCATGTTCACCGTCCGCACTTGTGGGGGAAAGCCCTTCTGTCCATTGTTGTTCGGCGGCTTGGGCTCCTCGTCGTCGCTGTGCAGCTCCTTGTCTCTGTTTTCGGCCCTTAACTTGCCTGCCTGCTTGAACACCCAACAATCCCTATTAGTGTGATTGGCTGGCCTTTTGGGGGTGCCATGTATCTGGCACAAGCGATCGAGTATTCGGTCCAAACTGGACGGGCCCTGAGTATTCTTTTTGAATGGCTTTTTCCGCTGACCAGATTTATAGCCTTTGAATCCGGCATTGACTGCCGTGTCTTCATTGCTGTCGCTGTTAACACGGCGTTTTTGCTTATTCCGACGTGTCCTGCCACTTTTTTCCTTGGTATCCAAATTACCAAGGTTCTTTGATAAGTTGTTACTGCGAGCTAGCCAGCTGTCTTCTCCCGCGCAAAAGCGGGTCATGAGTGTCGTGAGGGCTGCCATGGATTCCAGCTTTTCCTGTCCCAGGTGCCTGGCAAGCCACTCGTCGCGGATGTTATGTTTGAAGGCTGCTAGGGCCTCTGCGTCCGGACAGTCGACTATCTGGTTTTTCTTTGTTAGGAACCGTGTCCAGAATTGTCTGGCCGATTCCTCTGGCTGCTGAATTATGTGGCTTAAGTCGTCGGCATCCGACGGTCGCACGTAAGTGCCCTGGAAGTTGTCGAGGAATGCGGCTTCCAGGTCCTCGCAAGAACCGATTGAGTCTGCTGGCAAGCTGTTAAGCCAATGCCGGGCCAGTCCTTTAAGTTTGAGCGGGAGGTATTTGATGGCGTGTAGATCATCGCCGCGTGCCATGTGGATGTGAAGGAGATAATCCTCGATCCATACCGCCGGATCTGTTGTGCCATCGTATGATTCGATGTTTACGGGTTTGAAACCCTCTGGGATTTTATGATCCATTACTTCATTCGTGAAGCATAGCGGGTGTGTGGCACCTCTGTGCTGGGCTATATCACGACACAGATCGGAAGAGCTATGTCTGTTGTGTTCGGCCCGGCCGGATTTGTTGTATCCGGAGTGAAGATCATTGTCACATGCCGTAGGGCACCTGCGCGATCCGTAGATCGATCTTGTTTGTCTTGCCTTATCCTCCAGTATGTCTCGCAGGTCGGGCGCATTTTCCCGTGCCTTAGTTGAGCGGCGTCGGGGCATGGCTTGGGTGGAGGGCCGAGAGGCCTCTCTGTCGCGGCCGCGGGGTGGCCGGTCTGCCATGTCATGCGCTGGTGATGTAGGTGCTTCGCCCTCTGATCGGGGTTGCGGCCTGCGCTTCGGGTAACTCTTGGAGGGGCGTTCGAGTTCATACTCTTCGGCCGCAAGGACTTCAGTCCATCTGTCAGCTAGCAAATCTTGGGCAGCTTTAAGCTGTTGCTGCTTTTTCTTGAGGCTGCTTGCCGTGGCTAAAAGCCTGCGTTTAAAACGCTCTTGTTCGGCGGGGTCTGATGGTATGACGAATTCGTCGTCATCGAGGCTTGCCTCGTCTTCGGAGGGAGGCGTATAGTTATCATCCTCGACCTCTCGGTCTGCCGCTCTCTCATGAGGGCTGGCTTCTCCTTCTTCCTGTGCTGAATCTTGCTGAGGTGGGTGTTCTTCGGCGCTATCCGGGGTAGTATTATCTCCCGTGCTGGAATCACCATTTTTGCTTTGGCGGGATTTAGAGCGGTGCCACTGACGCCGGCGCTTTGGCTGTTTCTTGGGGGCATCATCCCCCACTGTTCCATCGCCATCTCCATCTTTTGGAGTATCCACCATATATATGTCATATGACGAGGTGGCCTTCCAGCGCCCTACAGGTGCTGGTTCCTGTTCGTCTCCTACATCGTCGTCCATGTCGTTGATGTCTTCGGAGCTGAAGTCAAGCATGTCGGTTAGATCGTCGACAGTGGCTACAAAGTGGGTGGTGGGTGGGCTTTGAATTTCCTCATCGTCCGTATCCCACCCTCCCTAACCGTAGTCCGGCCAGGGCTCTCCTGATAAAGAGAGAGACTTAAGAGAATTCAGGATGTCGCCAAAGGGAGAATGCTGAAAGATGTCTGCGGCGGTGAACTCCATTATCGGCGCCCAATCAGATTCGATTGGCAGGGGCGCGGGGGGTTCGGAGTCCGAGGAGGAGTCTGGATCCTCGGAGTCACGGGTCGTGCAGAGTGCGGGGCTAGCGTTCGGCTCGATCGCTTTCGGGATCGCAGCCCCCGAGGTGACGTCCAACCGCTCATCCTCAATTGGCGCAGTAGGCTCCGAGTTAGGGGTTGGAACCAATGCGTGTGCGGCCTCCAGCACACTGTCCGGAGGCAGAGCTAGATCATGCCCCTCGAGATAGTGCGGCGCGCTTGGCCGTGGCTCGAACCCGTCGAAGATCAAGTCTCCGCGGATGTCAGCCGTGTAGTTTAAGCTTCCAAACCTGACCTGATGGCCAGGGGCGTAGATTTCGATCTGCTCCAGGTGGCCGAGCGAATTGGCCCGCAGAGCGAAGCCGCCGAAGATGAAGATCTGTCCGGGGAGAAAAGTCTCACCCTGGACCGTATCATTGTTGATGATCAAAGGAGCCATCAGGCCTAAAGGCGACGACACAGAGGAACTCTCAATGAAAGCACCAATGTCGGTGTCAAAACCGGCGGATCTCGGGTAGGGGGTCCCGAACTATGCGTCAAGGCCGGATGGTAACAGGAGACAAGGGGCACGATGTTTTTTACCCAGGTTCGGGCCCTCTCGATGGAGGTAATACCCTACTCCTGCTTGATTAATATTGATGATATGGGTAGTACAAGAGTAGATCTACCACGAGATCAAGGAGGCTTAACCCTAGAAGCTAGCCTACGGTATGATTGTTGTATATGGAGTTGATTGCCTACGGACTACAACCCTCCGGTTTATATAGACATCGGATAGGGTTAGGGTTACATAGAGTCGGTTACAATTATAGGAGATATTGAATATCCGCATCGCCAAGCTTGCCTTCCACGCCAAGGAAAGTCCCATCCGGACACGGGACGAAGTCTTCAATCTTGTATCTTCATAGTCCAGGAGTCCGGCCGAAGGTATAGTCCGGCTACCCGAACACCCCCTAATCCAGGACTCCCTCAGTACGCGTAATGTCGGTCCGGGACGCTTCATCCAACAATACCACCGAACCAAAGTATGACATGCTGGTAAGCAGTATGACTTATATCGCCCACAACTCACTTGTGTTCTACTCGTGCATATGACATCTACGCATAAAACCTGGCTCGGATGCCACTGTTGGGGAACATAGTAATTTCAAAAAATTTCCTACGCACACGCAAGATCATGGTGATGCATAGCAACGAGAGAGGAGAGTGTTGTCCACGTACCCTCGTAGACCGAAAGCGGAAGCGTTAGCACAACGCGGTTGATGTAGTCGTACGTCTTCACGATCCGACGATCAAGTACCGAACGCACGGCGCCTCCGAGTTCAGCACACGTTCAGCCCGATGACGTCCCTCGAACTCCGATCCAGCCGAGTGTTGAGGGAGAGTTTCGTCAGCACGGCGGCGTGGTGACGATGTTGATGTTCTACCGACGCAGGGCTTCGCCTAAGCACTGCTACAGTATTATCGAGGTGGACTATGGTGGAGGGGGGCACCGCACACGGCTAAAAGATCAAACAGATCAATTGATGTCTCTATGGGGTGCCCCCTGCCCCCGTATATAAAGGAGCAAGGGGGGAGGCGGCCGGCCTAGGAGGAGGGCGCACCAAGGGGGGAGAGGAAGAAGGAAAAAGGGGCTACACCCCTTGTCCAATTTGGACCGGAGGGGGTGCCTCCTTCCTTTTGGCCTCTCTCCTCTATTCCCGTATGGCCCAATAAGGCCCATATACTCCCCGGCGAATTCCCGTAACTCTCCGGTACTCCGATAAATACCCGAATCACTCGGAACCTTTCCGATGTCCGAATATAGTCGTCCAATATATCGATATTTACGTCTCGACCATTTCGAGACTCCTCGTCATGTCCCTGATCTCATCCGGAACTCCGAACTCCTTCGGTACATCAAAACACATAAACTCATAATATAACCATCATCAAAACTTTAAGCGTGCGGACCCTACGGGTTCGAGAACTATGTAGACATGACCGAGACACGTCTCCGGTCAATAACCAATAGCGGAACCTGGATGCTCATATTGGCTCCCACATATTCTACAAAGATCTTTATCGGTCAGACGGCATAACAACATACGTTGTTCCCTTTGTCATCGGTATGTTACTTGCCCGAGATTCGATCGTCGGTATCTCAATACCTAGTTTAATCTCGTTACCGGCAAGTCTCTTTACTCGTTCTGTAATACATCATCCCGCAACTAACTCATTAGTTGCAATGCTTGCAAGGCTTATAGTGATATGCATTACCGAGTGGGCCCAGAGATACCTCTCCGACAATTGGAGTGACAAATCCTAATCTCGAAATACGCCAACCCAACAAGTACCTTCGGAGACACCTGTAGAGCACCTTTATAATCACCCAGTTACGTTGTGACGTTTGGTAGCACACAAAGTGTTCCTCCGGTAAACGGGAGTTGCATAATCTCATAGTCATAGGAACATGTATAAGTCATGAAGAAAGCAATAGCAATATACTAAACGATCGAGTGCTAAGCTAACGGAATGGGTCAAGTCAATCACATCATTCTCTAATGATGTGATCCCGTTAATCAAATGACAACTCATGTCTATGGCTAGGAAACTTAACCATCTTTGATTCAACGAGCTAGTCAAGTAGAGGCATACTAGTGACACTCTGTTTGTCTATGTATTCACACATGTATCAAGTTTCCGGTTAATACAATTCTAGCATGAATAATAAACATTTATCATGAAATAAGGAAATAAATAATAACTTTATTATTGCCTCTAGGGCATATTTCCTTCACAAAGTTGCTTATGGTCAAATCCTAATGTCATGCAGTGATCCCAGAGTGTGGCCAAAAACAAATGGTGTTGCAACGTCACCACCCAAATATGAGAAGCAAGTTGACAGGCCCGGGGAAAAAAGAGAGGAAGAACCCACTTGAGGATCATAATGGTGCTAGGATGAGCAGACATGGCATTATTGGGTATTATAGTGTGTGCAACCAACTAGGGCACAACAAAAGAAAATGCCCTAAACTTTATAGAGGCCCGGCAACACAAGATGCACCACAGGCAGCAATAGAAGATGCAACACAAGCACAACAACCTGATGCACAACCAGAAGAAGAGATGGCTGAAGCACAACCAAAACCTATTCAAAATTTTCTTCCTCAGTGTGCAAATGAACCTAGCCAGACAAAGAAACTGCCAGTAAAAGTACTAGTTGCAAGGTGTTTTAAAGTTTCTATATTCTATTTACATTGCTCTCATGCATTCTTTTAACATTTCTGCATTTTTACATTGCAATGCATATTGTGCAGAAAATGTCATGTCCACAACTTGGAAAAAGTGCATCCAGTTTGGTTTCATCTTCAATGACTTATCATATTGCTTCCTCCACTACGATTCAGTTCTGTAGGACCAAGTGAGTGGTCTAGTGTTAATTACTTTCTTGCATCGTATGGTTTCCTATTAGTTACTTTCCTATTAATCACTAAGTGTCAGACATGCTTTTTTGTAGGCTATAGCTACTCGGCGATCACAGACTACATTGCTAGCTCCCCTGCAGGCCAATTCATTGCAACCTATTAATATGTCGTGCCCCGTCCAAGAGTGCAAACTGCTGCAACACTTGGTTTGAAGAGAAGGAAGAAAGTGACAAATGGTAAGGGGAAAAATCCCCAACAAAGGCTAACAAGTGAAATCGACATAAGAAAAGTGTTTCTTTTTGGACATATTTTGGACAGAAGCTAAAGGTCGACATATTTTGGATAGAAGCAAAGTTGGGCATGTTGATCTACTCTTGTTAGGATAGTCCATGGTTTGTATTGGAACCTGGTGAAAATGCTACCAAAGTTCTGAACAAGTAAAATGCTGCCAAAATTCTTGAAAACAAACAAAATGCTCTCAAAATTCTAAAGAACAGACAAATCTCTACCAATTAGTGCACTACTGCCATTTCGTTAATTTCCATTACTAAAGTACTTGTCATACATCCATGGCATACAACAAACCAGCACTGAATTATCATTTCTTACAAACCATATAATTGCATTATCATTTCTTACAAACTACAAACACCATGATAGCAGTCGTGAACACTAGTGCAATGAAAATACTCCTATGGAGAAAAATAAGTTCATCCATCTTCTTTCATTACATTTGCCATCACCACACGGTCAATACTGTTGTGCTTCTTTGCTCCACACTCTCCTTTCTCCTCTGTTTCTTCACTAGCATTGACAACAACTGAATAATCATTGCTAATTGCAGGGGTAATGTGATCGTTCATGATCAAGAAATCCATATAGTTATTTGGGCCATTTTGCCAATAGTAGTGCTGGCAAGGATTGGGATCAACCTATCGCAGAAAATCTAACATATGAGAAGCAGAGGAATGAATTCAACATGCAAAAAATCGAAGAGAACATGAATCATACACGGTGTTTGGGGTATTTGGAGAAAATCCTTCCAGGATTAGCATTGCATTTAGACACTAGCTGGATGGTTCATTGAAATCTGCAACAAGGGCACAACACCAACGATAGCGTCCCCGATGGTAGTGGCGCGCCAAAGGAGCTAATGTCTACGGTGGAGACGACACCGCCAAGGGCAGGGATGCACTGAACGACTTCTTCCCATGGTGCTTGCCTGCGAACGAACTTGCGTCCGCAGACATGGCGATGGAGCGGCGGCAGAAAGAAGAGACTGGGGAGAAGACCTAAGGAAGGGAATGAGAATGAGAAATATTTCAGGGGCCACCTTGCATAAATTTCAACCGCTAGCCGCAAGAAAACTCCCGTCTAGGCCCTAGTGTCGACATGACCCTGGTCAAAGCACCCCGCAAGTGGGTCAGCGACGGTCAGACGGAATTAGAACCTCCGATGAACAACTTAAAAGAAGAACTTATTACTTACTCATTTACATTTTATGCAAACGGATCAGCGACCATAAGACGGAATTAGAACTTCAGATGAACAACTTATTTTTTTTACTACTTACTGAAGTATATATGTGCATTTTGAAAGAATTAAAACACAACCAACACTACAAGCGCACGTACATTTTAATTTACTCAATTGCGCACTCCGCTCGGCCGGCCCTATACCAGCCACGCCGACGAAAGAGAGAGATCTAGGTTTCCATCATGAATCGCAGTCGCAGCAGCGGCCGCGGCCGCGGCCGCATGGTCTATCAGGCTCGCATGACCCCGTCCGCCCCCACCGCCATCCCGAACCCGCCGCCGCCCGTCCCCACCGTCGTCCAGAACCCGTCACAGGCAGCAACCGGCCGCCTCGCGCTCCACCGTCTGGCCCCACCCCCAAATCGTCAATCCGCTGCCTGCCGCCGGCGCTCTTGGAGGCCAGGGAGGCGTTCCCTTGCAGCCGCCCGCCTCAACCAGCATGTCCCCGTCCGGCGCCCCTGCCAGCAATCGGGGTGTCGTTCCCCAGCGGCCGCCCTCCTCAGCTCCGAACAAGACGGTGACGGGGTCCAACTCCAAGGATGGCGTTCCTCCGCTCTGACCTGCCCCTACCAGCAACCAGGGCGTTGTTTCCCCCCGGCCGCCCGCCTCAGCCACCAGCAAGATGCTGCCTGCAGCCGGTGCTCTTGGAAACAGCTCTCGCGGCAGCGTTCCCCCTCTCTCGCCTGCGCCCGCCAACAACCAGCTGCCACCCGCAGCCAGCGTTCCTGGAGGCGGTCCCCACGGTGGTGTCCTCCTGCCCTTGAGTGCCCCCCAAGCCCTTCCCATGGTGTCACTGTTTCTGGATCTGGAGGCGGCAACCTGCCCACATCCCAAGCTGGCAGCCCCCAGGCCCAGGGAGGCATCAAAATTGCTCCACCTAAGGAGGAGGCTTACGGAAGCTCTATTACGGACAGACGTGCGGCCGTCTAATTCATCCATCCCCCTCCCACGGTGGCGGTGTTTCTGGAGGTGGCAACCTGCCCGCGGCCCAATCTGGTGGTTCCCAAGCCACCGGCAAAAAAATTAAAAAGTGCAAAAAATGTTGAGATCCGGGGCGTATCAAGAAAGATTGCCCTCGATTGCCTTGCTTGCAATGCAGCGGTACTCGGCACACTGTATCCAACTGCACTACCCCTGCTGGCCCCGTTTGTTTCCACTGTTCTAATACCGGGCATTACTGGAAGGACTGCATCAGCCAGATTATTTTTAGAAGATGTCCAACATGTGGCGGTGCTGGTCATGGTGACCCAAATAATCCCAACCATAGTCTAATCTGTGCCAGCCCTCAGATAGTTCTCCGGTGTACTTCGGGCGTGTTTGGTTGCCCGCATGTAGCCCAACCAGGCCCGCACAGGATGTGCGCGGCCTGTTTGGTTGGCTGGGCAGCATGCGGTTTGAGGCCCGCACGAACCTCAAAGCAGCCCGCAGCCTGCCTCGGTGAAAACTGCCGAATCGGCAGTTCCTCGCGAGCCTGGCCGGGCGCGGCCACGCGTGCGGGGTAGTTGCACACCTTGGCAGCGCGGGAAACGGAGGCGACGTCTCATTACTCGCCCCCAACTCTCCTGTCACCGCCCAGGCGCACTGTTCCCACCGCTCCCTCTCTCTCCCTCACCACCCCTCCCTCTCCTCTCCTCTGCTCCGATGGCTCTGCCACGCCCACCGCCGCGCCGCCCTCTGACCCCGGTCGACCAGCGCATCGCCAACATCCAGGAGCGCTGGCTGGCCGGGCTCCAGAACTCAGGCCGTGACCTGGCCTCGGCGCTGCGGGCGCCATCCCCCATCCGCTGCCGGCCTCCACGAGCGCCGGCCAATGCGGTGCCGGCCGCTCCTGCTCCACCGCTGATTCCGGACCTCGTGGTCCTGGGCTCGGCGCCGGCGCCGTCGACGGAGCCGCCCCTTGTTGGGACACCATTGGCCTCGGGGGTTTTCTTGACCCCCGTCCGAGGGTTTTCTCCGGTCAGCGGGCCGTCCTTCTCGACCTCCGACATGGCGTTCAGCACGGGGCCGATGCCGCAGGCCGTCGCCGGGGCCAGCTCGTCCTCTGCTCCGCCACATCCATCATTCCTGCCGGGGTTTTCACCCCGGCCTCGGTTCGCCGCGGTTGCGCGTGCTCCGTTGAGTTAAATCCCCAACAATCTTGCTCCTAGATGTAGATTAGCGGTCAATTTCTTAGGCATGTGCTAGGATTGATAGGATTCTAGCAGATCCGATTGGATGCGATCCCAATCGAATCCAATCGGACTGATTTGTTCTTGTTTTGTACAGTGCGTGTGCTACTGCTTGTGTTCATGCTAGAATGCTAGTAGCTGTGTTACATGTTAGATTCATGTTCATGCTAGAATCCTAGAATCATGCTAGTCCGAGTGCTACTACATGCTAGATTTGTGCTACATGCTAGTAGATGTGTTCATGCTAGAATCATATTCATGTTGAGTGATGAATGCTAGAATCATGTTGACTGATGGCATGTTCATGTTAGGATCATGTCCTTGTTTCATGTTGCATGTTGAAGCTAGGGTTTGTGCCATGAGTGGATGTTATATGTGCATGTAGTAGGACCATTTTAGGATGGTCCCAAATCTGCATGGCTGCACATGGGTGCTATTGGCACTTGCTATTGCTATTTTTAGATGTTTCCTTGTTTAAGAAAGTGCAGTGATCAGTGCCAGTTGCAGCAAAGAAGATGCCACTAATCAATGACTTGCCCAACAACAAGTGTCATTGATAAGATGCCACTGATCAGTGACTTATCAATGGCACTTACTGTTGGGCAAAATGGCACTTATCAATGGCACTTGCTATTGGGCAAGTCACTGGTCAGTGTCATTGATCAGTGCCATTGATCAATGCCATTTGCACTACAGCAAGTAGATTAGTGCTCTTGCCCAACACCAAGTGCCACTGATCATTGCAATTTGGCCATGAGAACATGCCACTGATCAGTGGCACTTGCTATTGGGCATTCTAGCATTCATCACTGATCAGTGGCACTGATCAGTAGCACTTGCTGTTGGGCAAGTCCACTGATCAGTGGCACTTGCTGGTGGGCAAGTCCACTGATCAGTGCCACTTGCTGGTGGGCAAGTCCACTGATCAGTGCCACTGATCAGTGGCATTTTCTTGCTTGCTTGCTTTGTTTGATACTAATACTTGTCATGTTGCCTGACAAGATACTGAAGACTGACTGGGATGTGGCGGGTGGAGGAGCTCAGGTCGTGGCCGGAGCTGAGCCCGCCGAGGATTTCATCCCCACGAATAGGTGGCTCAGGACGGTGGACCTGCCTGGCAGGATCGCCTTCATGAGCGTGCCTCGTTCAAGGGGACGATCTCCGAGGCAGAGCCACGAGGAGGGGGCCAGGGAGCCGATGAGATTCTACCAGCAGATCAAGGACAATGAGGACCTTGCCATGCTCGTCGTCCCTCCCAAGTTCGTGGAGGTGATGAACACCTGGTTGGTCATCAAGCGACTCTCGTGCGTGGTCAGGCTCTCAACCAACAAGTGGTGCGTGTTCTAGGTGCAGGTCCAGAACTTCGAGGGCCAGATGGTGCTTGGCCGGGGGTGGAACTACTTCTGCCACCGCCACTGCATCGTCCCCGGCGACCTCGTCGTTGTGCGCATCTCCGGACTCGGGCTGAAGGTTCAGATCTACAACCATGACTCGTCGGTGATGTGCAGGTATCGTTGCAGCAGGCACAACTGCCTTGGTGCCATCGAGCAGGCTATGTAGTTAAGTTAAGTCAGGTGTTAGTGGAGAACTTTTAATCTAGACTTATGCTATCTAGTTAGGGTGTGTGGCGAGACTTGTGCTGGAGACATGTTCATATTTTGGCCAGGTGCAGCACCCTGGCACAGCAGGGAAGGAGGATGCCCCTGCTCTTAATCTAGACTATGCTATCTAGTTAAGTAGTTTGTTGTGTTAAGTTTGCTGTCATTACATTGCTTGCTTTGTTTGATCTTGCTGTTGTGATGTTGCTGTTGTGCTGATCATGTGTGGTGGTAAGGCCACCACATTTGAACGGGGTGAGCAGAACAGAAACGCTGTTTGCAACCAAACAGCTGAAGTTTGCATCTGCTCACACCCTAAGCACAAATGCGGGCAACCAAACAGCGGGGGGGTAAGTGCCTCTCGATGTGATGCAGGCAACCAAACAGGTTGCATCTGCTGCATATGAGGCTGTTTTTCAGCAACCAGGCTCGCTGGAGATGGACATGCAATGCAGGCACTGTATCAAACGGCAACCAAACACGCCCTTCGTGTCCCAACGGTGGACACCGGCCAAGGGATTGCCCTCAGAGATCCAGTGAGTATGGCGGATGGACGAGTTTTGATGCTTGTCAGATGTGCAGACTTTCTGGACACTGTTTTCGTGATTGCCCGTCTTTGCGGTAGAGTGACATCCTGCACATTTCCGTCCGGGCAGTGTGTTGTTCGTTGGTAATTCTGGCATGTGTGGAAAACATTTAATAAGCAACTTATTTTTAGTACCATTGCTGTATTGGAGTTATATATAATAAATAAGCTAAATTGTAGTTGCCAATATAGTACTGGAGATGTCATTGCAGAGTTCAGTTCAGTCACCTACATTCCATATCTGAAAAGGCTAGGGCGGTCAATTCAAACCATTGCCAAAATGGCCTTTAATATGTCGTGAAACTGTGGAATGCTTGATCTTGTGTTTAATCAGCTGTTGTTTCAAGTATATTCTTCTGTGTTCGTTACTTACCTTTTCAGTTTACATTTATCAGTTGTGCATTGTCATTGTTCCATGGTCTCTGAAGCTTGAGGTTATTGTGTGCAAGTGCGAGAAAGTGAAGCTTTGATGGAAGGTACTTACATGATGGTTTTTTAATCTATTTGATTGATCTTATGTTATCATGGGAACAAGCTCCCGCAAAGCCTATCTTAGATTGGCTAATTCTATGCTGTGCTTCTTCTTTTGACATAGTCAATTGCATTTGCTTATACCAACTCATCTGTGTAAGAAAAACTGAAATTCTAACTTGCACTTGATTATACAGGGATCATGCCTGTTTAGTCAGACTGATGTGCCAACGTGTGATCCTTTTTTAGACTGATGGTACAGGATTACAGGGGCCATACTTGTTTAGACTGTGAAAGCAGCTTTGCAAGAAGCAGCCAAGAAAAACACAGATGAGGTATCCTGGTATCAGTACGATCCATTTTATGCTGGCAAGAATTGAAGAAGGTCAATCGTGTGTTCGTCGCCACTCCCACGACCGAAGAAGGTTTTTGTGGTAAAGAGAAAAAGTTCAGGGATGTCGGTCAAGATCATCCACTCATCAATGATGTAAAGAAGTGCATAACCTGAAGCTCTCTTCTCCAGGTTTTATGCACTTCGTTTCAAGAATAGGTAGATGCTCTCTGTTCCTGTTATCAGCTGCTGATCAACGCTCCGTGGAAAGCACGGAGGCTGGTGTTTTGTTGTTTGATCATCTGTTGAGGGAATCTTGACGGCCATGCATAAGTGAAAACAATAATACTGCAGTAAAAGGCCACAGTTTCTGGGCAAAAACATGCCAGGAAATATGCATGCTTAACTGAATTTTGAATGAGTGTATCAGGCCATAAATCCTCATCTTGGATATTACAGTAAAATTTTACTGCAAAACAAACAACTGAGCATCATTTCACCATACACTCTAGTCTTTTTTTATAGCTGCCAAGATGCATCACTGCAGGTGGGGTCATCAGAATAACAGAATCAAGAAAATCAGACAAAGCTTGCTGCCTTTCTTCCACACTTTCAATTTCCATTCCCTTTTGCACACCTCAAATTGTGACACACATATTCTGGTTACATTTGCAATTGAATGACCCAGTCAGTACACAACAGTACTCAAAACTCAAACTACTTTACAGCATACACACACATATAATTTCAGGTGAGGTTTACATGATTTACAAGATCGTGAAACTGCCCGAGCTCTTCACCTCTGCCTGGGTGAAAACAACACAATGGCAGAAATGATCAATCTGGTCAGCAGATAAATTCACACGTCTACATGTTGTGTTTATGCAGCAATGCTGTTCTTGTCTTTGATCAGTTGTTCGTATTCTGGAACTCGGTGCCATCCTTAAGATGTCCTGTCGCAGAGGGGCAAAGCCAGCAGAAAACGTTTGGGCCCATGATCTGTACAAATAAGTCAAAGGTTCAGATACCTAGAGCACCAACATAACAAATGGTGAATAAAATTGAACTCTGTAGACCATGCTAAAATTTCAGCACCAGATTCAAAGGCTTAGAAACTGAAAATTCGATGATGGTAGAATTAAAAGTCTGATTGCGTTTTTGTTGTTGCTGCTGCGTATATATAGCCCTACCATTTGAATATTCTTCCTCGTGCCCTGATCAAACCGGTGGCGGTAATTCTGTCCACTCTTTTTTGCAAGCCACTTCGCTCTAACTGCTTCTCGATACTGATGACAAGGAGGCAGTAAATTATCAAACAATGGTAAAGCCACCAACTGACAATGAGATGCATGCACACCTGGAACAGTAACTTACCTCTATGGTTGTCATGTTATGACATATGAGATAGATGTGCCAGCATAACAAAGAACCTATTGTCAAGCACAAGGAGAATAAGACAACACCAGCCAAGATCTGCATTTTTATGATAGATCATTATTTGGTCCTTATAGTATGAAGCCAAACAATAAACAGAATAAATTGATGCAAGCTAAAATAGAGAACAAATGTGGCACATGCTTGTCCGCGATGTTACAGCTCAGTTAAAGAATCATACATGTTTATCTTACTTGTACAACTCTGTCATTTTAATGGTTTACAATAACTAGCATATTTGTACCGGTGGTACAATCATGTTCTTTAATTTTAATGGTAATGCTCTTGCTAGACCAGAATTGAAGAGTTCCAAAAGCCAAAAGGCTCTTCAGCAAGTTAAGATTCTTCCATCTGTCCTGCAGCTAAGTTACCAGAGTCCTTCTGTTTACAATCCATGGTTAATAATCAGTTTCCATGAGTTAAAATTCATGGAAAAACCACAAACGCGCAAGTTTTTTTTTCAAGATCCAGTCTTAGATAATATAGCTAAGGATTTTACAATCATTTCCATTTGGACCCTGACAGCATAACCTCCAGCTAAACAACACGGATAGGTGCTGGGGCTGGCGCATCTGTATCGGATACCAGTATCCGATGCGGATTCAACCCCGATAGGCGGTCGATACATATCGGCGACGCATTGGCGGTTTAAGCAATAAAAATAAAGATTTTAATTCCTGAAAGGATATCTCCCAGATACCTGCACGATAGGGCCCAACCCTGTGTATGCCTCGACCTAGCTATCCCGATACCCCTGTCCAGCCTCCAGCGCCATACCTCTCCGATTCATTTCACTACCATCCTCCTGACCTAGGCAGAGGCTCACTCGGCGGTGGTGTCAGCTCACTTGTCAGTGGCAAGCCGGCAGCGAGCGTGTGTAGTGCTCCTGCTCCTCATTCCTCCTCACCTCTCACACAACAGCTGCAATGGCAACTCACCAGCAGCGGCTCCAGCAAACTGTGAGAAGCCAGTGGTGGGCTACTCGCCTCCTCCCCTCTCAGGCTTCAGCAGAAGCTCACCGGCGGCAAGATGGGGAAGTGCTCCTCGCATCATCCCTATCTGAGGATCCAGCAGAAGACCAGCATCTCGCCGGTGGTGGGCCCCTTACCTCCTCCCACTCTCAGGCTCCAGGAACGGCTCGCGGGCATGCTCCCTGCATCCTACCCCATCAGGGTCAAGAAGTAGCTCACCGGCGACAAGCAGGTGGTGGGCTGCTCGCCTCATTGCCCTCAGGTTCAGCATCAAGGTATTCTGCGGTGCCCCCGCTCCTCTTCCCTCCCCTCTCTCCTACAGATCCTATCTATGGCAGCTCACCTCCCTGCTATTTCTATCTAATCTGCACCTTCACTATGATTAGGAACAGAGCACAACATCAATCTAATCTACTGTTCCTAGTAAAAGACTATTTATCGAATTTTTAATGGTCAAGCGTATCCCAATACGGGCGCATTTCAGAAATGCCTCTGAATTGGCCTAATACCAATACGCGTATCCGTATCTCAGACTAGACTTTCAGCACAAGACTAGCGTGATGGTTCCAGTCCCTGTTAGTACCCGAATCAACCCGTGGGTTTGGCTAGTGTATCATCATAAAGATACAACTGGACAGAAATGTTCTTTGGCCTTCATGACAGAACATGTAAAAAGTCAAATATTTCTGACATTAGGCATAATAATGCCAATATATAGAAGATAAATGAAAGAATTTTGCCAATGGATAATGGCATGGTAACTACTCCCTCCGTCCCATAATATAAGAGCATTTTTGACACTAAGAGCGTTTTTGACACTATACTAGTGTAAAAAACGGTCTTGATTATGGGACGGAGCGAGTAATATTGAAGGTAGCTGGAAAAGATTGCTGACTGCACAGTGAGCTTGTAATTCAAAACGATAGTCAAGGTCACTTACATGGATGATCTTCACATAAAGAATACTAAAGTCATGCTCTGTTCGTAGAAGATCACATACAAATATCACCTGCAATACTTTGATGAAGCCGTGAGAAATGTTTGTTGAAAATGTGCCGCCTTTTGTTCAATGTAGTAACTTACCGATGAATAAAGGGACCCAATGGTTGCATTCAGGACGCAGATGATAAAGGCTTTGTAATTTGCATAGCCCACACAGTTGTTAATCCAAACACAGTGGTGATCCTGACATTAAAACCATACCCGAGCATTTTCAGCACAACTTCGTTCCACAACTAACAGAATGAACGTAGATAGCCACACCTACCATTTTCAGAATACACCTTTTGCAGACCTTACAATGGTGGGTTCGAGCAGGCTTGTTGATGCAACACTTGTCACAATACCTTGATTTCAGTCCCTGTTGCGACCAAATATCGAGCTTTATCAGGGAGCTCTCCAATATTCAAAATTTTGTTGCTCCCAAATTCATAGCTGTGGCAACAACTACTAGCAGCTATAAGAATAGATGAAATCATGAAGAGAAAAGCACAATGGATTCACATTTAGCTCAATGTGATCGATCCACAGATAGCTGATCTATTGTGATATGAACTAGGTGTCAGGTTGAATTCACTATGGAAAATTCTACGTCTCTTTAAACTTGGAGACGCTGCAATTGAATCAAGCACCTAAATTCCAAGAAAAAATAACAGGGGGACGAAAAAGAAGGCGAGAGAGATCTGGCACCTGTCCCTGCGGGTCCTCGGCGTCGGGGGAGAAGGCAGAGGGCACGGATCCGGGATCGGCGGCCGCGGCGCAGAGGAAGGAGAAGAAACAGGCGGCGAGGAGGAGGGAGAAGGCGGCCGCGTGGGCGGCGCCGGCCGTCGTGCCGAGGCCGAGCCAGTGGTCCAGCAAGACGAACACCGTGTAGTAGTACACCAGTGCCATCAAGGAGACGGCCGCCACGAGGGCCGGGGAGGTCGCGGCCGCCGCCGCCGCCGCGGCGACGCCCCTCCTGCGCGCCATCTCCGGCGAGGTCGGGCGCTTCGTACCCTTTCTTCTCGGTCTCGGGCCCTTCCCGAGCTTCCCTCAGGCCTCTATTCTTAATATTTGGGCTTGGCCTCCAGCATAAACACTAATGGGCTGCTCAATCTCGTTCAGATGGCCTTTTAATGTAGGTCCTTGATGGGCCACAGATACTATCTCTATCTCTTCTCTACGTTTGCTAAAAAAAAATCTCTTCTCTACGACTTTACAAAATAATGCAAGGTTCATTCTTTCCACCACCCCCTCGTCCAATCTTCCCGTTATGATAATCAATCACCTCAATTCAGAAAAATAATATTCAATCACCTTCATTTACTTATCTTCTGCACTAATTCTACTTTAATTTTTTTACCAAACTTCTCATCAAAATCTAAGATAAATCACGAGCAGGATTTGATAAAAAGTTATTTACACAACGGCATAAATATATACACGTAAATCACGAGCTAACGTAATGTAATATTTGTTGCAACACACAGGGATTGTCCTAGTGATTTGAAAAAAAAATAGTCAAACCATCTTAGCTCCAACCATTTTTTCCTAGCAAACGGTCAAAGATGATGTCCTCGATGCCATCAACCAATGTTTCCGTCTGGATGGGAGCTTGATGCACCACCTCAACCAGGTGTTCCTAGTGCTATTGAAGAAAAAAGACGCTACTGCAGATATTTCAGATTTCTGGCCTATTAGTTTGGTGCATAGCTTTCCCAAGCTTCTGGCTAAACTACTCACGAAAGAGAGCCCCTATTTGGGTGCTATGCACTGGCGAACGAGCTAGTGCGCACCCGCTTCCCCACGTGCCCTTTTGGGCTGGGCCACATGCTGCTGCATGTTTTTATTTTTAATATATATTTTTGCTTTTCTCTCCCATAGATAATTTTAAATTTCAAAAAAATTCCATATTTAAAATAATTGTGAATTTTAAAAAATATTCAAGAAATCATAAAATATTCATGCATTGAAAAAATGTTCGCGTTTTGAAAAAATATTTGTATATTCAGAAAAGTTCATGATTTTTAAGTAAACATAAGTTAAATGCATGACTCGCATATGTAGCAGATTTTGCATGGCTTAGTGGGGTAGAAGACTTAAATGCATTGCTTATTGGGATCTTGAGGTGGACACTTTGCATGTTGAGAGAATTGGGACCAACTTTTTAGGAATGTGAGATTTCAGAAAATAAAATATGTTCATGATTTTGGAAAAAAATGTTTTTGTATGCAAAAAATATTCATGAATTTTAAAAATGTCTATGAATTCAAAAAATGTTCATCATTGTTTTAAAATGTTCACTAAATGAAAAAAGTTTTAAAATTACGAAAAAAGGCTCATAGATTCAAAAAATGGTCGGTGATTCAGAAAAAAGTTTGTCAAAACTATTTGTGAATTTCAAAAAGTGTTCCCCAATTTCAGTAGTTGTTTCTCGATTCATAAAAAATGTTCACCGATTCAAAAAAAACATTCATGAGTTTCATAAGAAAATGTGCACAATTATAAACATGTTCATGAATTTGCAAAAAAAAAATGTTCGCTAATTCAAAATTTGTTCATGATTGAAAAAAAATCACGAATTTGTAGACATTGTTCACGAGTTCAATTTTTTTCACGATTTCTTAAAAATGTTCATGAGTCCAAAAATACTTCATGATTTTATAATTGTTCATGAATTTGTAAACAATGTTCACGATTTTAAAAAATTCATAATTTCATAAAAATGTTTGTAAATTCAAAAAAAGTTCACAATTTGAAGCAAAAAATAAAAATAAATGAAATGAAAAATAAAAAATTTAAAATGAAAAGAAAAGGCGAAAATGAAATAAGAAAGACAAGAACAAAAATGAAAAAAGCAGAAAAAATGAAAGGAAAAAATCCCAAAAAATAGGAAACCGGAAAGAGCTAATGGGCCAGCCCAAAGTGTATGTAGCGGCAGCGCGGGGTGTGGGGTGGTGGTGGTGGTAAGCCCTGAGGTGATAACTGGCGACCTATGTGCCAAATTGGATTCCCTATCACGAAATATCTAGCGCTTCGCCTTCCCGGGCTCATATTCATCAAGGGGTCGTCCAGAAGGGTGTGCAAGATGTGCGACCTAACAAGGCCTCCCAAAAATTAGCCCCCCCCCCTAATCTTACACTTGAAGTGGGGGAGGACTTGATAGGGCGACCTTCCTGCCTTGATTTTTTATTCAGCCTTTATACATAGTGGAACTAAGGAAAATGTTTCATGCTTGTAACAGCGCCATGGAAAACTTGCTCTGAAACTCGTTCGTGGTGGAGAAGAAAGAAACGAGGAAGAAAACATGACGCGTTGTTACTGGGCTCGTGGAGTCATGGGTCTACTAATGTTTCTTAAGGGTCATGGCCTTAGTGGGTTAGGTTGTGTAGTTTTTTGAAAAGAAGTTAGGTTGTATAATTCAATGTCAGTAGCAACGAGAACATGCGCAAGTCGATTCAATTATTGGTAAGATTGGATTTTCCACCTTGGAGAAGATGAAATTGAGAATTTCATTTCAAAATACAAGAAAGATGATGATTTTCACTGTAACATGAGGAGCACTTTAACATTACCACTATTCTAGCATTATTAATTATATTACTAAATATTGTAAGAAATAACATGCATTTTGAAGCTATATAACGAAATGAAAATATGCTTGTGTTATCTAATATTCTATTTATTGGGCCTCATTTTACATTTCGCATCGGGGCCTCAAAATTCTGGAGACGACCCTGCATCCATCAACCAGGTCACATTTATGAAGGGTCTCTCGACCCAGGATAACTGCTCTCTCGTCCAGCAGATGGTGAAACTGCCACATCAGAAGCAGATCCCTTCCCCCTCCTTAAAACTCAGTATTTCAAGGGCATTTGATTCTGTTGCCTATCCCTTCCTCTTGGATATCCTTCGCCATCTAGGGTTAGATGGACTAACTTGATCACATGCTACTGCGTACCTCCTCTTCTCAAGTGTTGATAATGGAACCCATCGGACTCGATCACAAATGCCCCTAGTCCCCAACATGGTGATCCTGTATCGACAATGCTCTTCCTCCTGGTCATTGGCGTCCTTGATGCTTTGTTCACATAGCTTGAGCACAACAAAATTCTCCTTCCTCTCTCATAGTGGGTCATGAAACACAAGACACCCCTCAATACCGATGACATGGCACCCTTCCGCGAAAGATCTTCGAGGCACACATGTCAGTGAATAGCGAAGAGTGCAATAGTGCCCATTAGACGCAACGATGTGGATTTAGAAGCTCAAACCGGGAAGTTCTCTTGCGCCATCCAATAATTCCCAATTAAATACCTTGGGATCCCGTTATCTCATTTTAAACTTCAGAAGGCCAACCTGTCATCGGTGGTGGAGAAGTTTCCTAACCAACTACCGAGTTGAAAGACGGTGTTGATCCCTCTCAATGATCGCATCATCCTCCTGAATGTGGTGATCACGGTGATGGGAATTTACCACTTGTTGGCTCTCGATCTACCATTATGGGTCCTTCGCGCTGCCGACAAGATTTTGTGTGGTTTTGTTTGAGCAGTTTCCAATTGCGTTAAAGGGGGCTAGCGCTTGGTCGCGTGAGAGAATGGGTGTAGTCCAACGAGGTATTGTAGCCTTGGATTGCATAACCTCCAAGCACTCAATGATGATGTCGGTGTTAAAACCGGCAGATCTCGGGTAGGGGGTCCTGAGCTGTGGATCTTGGATCAATGGGGAACAGGGAATGCAGAGAAAGTATTTACCCAGGTTTGGGCCCTCTCGAAGAGGTAAAACCCTACGTCTTGCTTGATTATATTGATGTGTGTATGAGGATTATAGAGTTGATCTACCACCAAATTGGATGAACTAAACCCTAGATGAGTAGGATGATGGTTCTTCTTCTAGCCTCTATGGACTAAACTCTCTGGTTTATATAGGGGTACTAGGGTTACACATGGTCGGTTACAATAAGAGAATAAACATGCCGATTCTTTCATCTTGACTTGGAGGACACACCAAGGCTTTGGAAGTTTCCTTCCTGAACACAAAGTCGCCCATAGTTCGGCCTTCAAGCAATAGATCTTGAGCGGCCCATCAATCCGGCCCATGAGAGGTTGGTCGGCAGCCCGAGGACCCCCTAGCCCAAGACTCCCTAAGTAGCCCCCGAACTAGTCTTCAAAGTCGAGGTATGTGCGGGAATCATCGGCTTTGTGGACCGGTTCCTCCCTTCCAAGGCATTTTACGCTAGGTATGCAGTTATCTTTAGCTGATCCTTCAAAGGTTGTCAAGCCACGTCCGACTATGTAATGTCCAGATTATGCCCGGATGTCCAAACAGTATGTATTGCTTAGCCTCGAAGGCCAACCCCTTGAGTGTGAACAATGCATTTGCTTCACAGCTTTTGATGAAAGGTCACAACCGGCCAGAAAACACTGACCAGTTATGAAAACTTGATTCGCGGTTCGAGGCAGCCCCTCCATTGGCACATCCCATCAATATGGAGATCGTGCCCCATTTTTTAAGGGATATGATCGATAATTTGGGCTATCCCATGCACGTATAATGGCATGATTATATCGGGAAGTGGAGAGGTCTACAGCGCAGCAAAGGGGGCTCTTGGTATTACGACAGCTTATAAAAGGGAAATAGCCACCCAGGCCTCCATTCGCTTCTCAGATCTCCCATTGCTACCGCCTTCCCCACCTCTTAAGCTCCGAGTGTCCAGATCCATTTCTCCTTCCAATCTTCTTAGTCCACTCTCCCAATCCGGCCATGGCCATCTCTGGTTCCAGGGGCAAGTGGGAGGCCTCCAGCATCATCGACGATGACATCCAGGAGCTGAAGCGTGCCGGCTATCTTCCGTCCGATGTCGCCCACCATGCTCCAGAGGCGGGACAAGTCATCCGCACGCCCCGGTCAGGCGAAAGAGTGGTATTCGTCCCCCACTTCATCCGGGGACTTGGCTTCCTGCTCCACCCCTTTGTTAGGGGTTTGATGTTCTTCTACGGGTTGGATTTTCACGACCTCACCCCGAAATCTTTCTTGCATATCTCAGCCTTCATCGTTATCTGTGAAGCCTTCCTGCGGGTCCAGCCACACTTCAGCTTGTGGATAAAGGTCTTCAATGTCAAGCCAAGCATAGTCGATGGCCAGTAGGCAGATTGTGGGGGGACGATGATCAGCAAGCTCCTCCGGGTCGAGTGGCCAGATGGTACCTTTATAGATACTGTCAAAATCTAGCAAAAGCAGCGGTTTTATATCACCGAACCACGCGGCGCAGACTGGGTAGTAGCCTCCGAATTCAGATCCAGACCTCCCACGAGGCTGGTGTCATGGACAAAGAAGGGCCTTGACTGGGGGTTGCCAAGGGAGGTGGAGTCACTGCAGAAGCGCATCTCCCAAATGAGGAAGAAGAAAGTCGAACTGACCAACGTGGTTCAAGTCATGCTTCGCCGCAGCCTCCTACCTTGCCAGCATCGGCCCACACCAATGTGGTCCTATAAGCCCGAAGACCCTACCACTGTGCTCCGTTTCTACTGTACTACCCACGACAAGCTGTGGAAGGTGTTGTTCAAGCCCCAGACTGGCCAGTGAAGGAGGAATACATCGGCCTCGATGCCGCACACCCTCCTTGGGAGATAAGATACGTTTTTTTCTTTGATACGTCTCCAACGTATCTATAATTTTTGATGATTCCATGCTGTTATATTACCATTATTGGATGTTTTACAATCATTTTATATCATTTTTTGGTACTAACCTATTGACATAGTGCCCAGTGTCAGTTGCTGTTTTCTGCTTGTTTTTTACATCGCATGAAATCAATACCAAACGGAGTCCAAATGCAACAAAACTTTTTCTGGAATTTTTATGGACCAGAAGACACCCAATGGGCTGGAGAAGCACCTGGGGGGTGCCCCGAGGGGGCGCACAACCCACCAGGGCGCGCCTGGGTCCCCAGGCGTGCCCAGGTGGGTTGTGCCCACCACGGTGGCTTTCTGCACCGCCTCTTTGCTCTATAAATACCCCCAACATTCCAGAAACCCTTGTGGGACCCCCTTGACTCTCCTGACCTAATTCTTTCACCTATATATTCCCAAATATCCCCAAACCACCAGAGGAATCCACGAAAACACTTTTCCACCGCCGCAACCTTCTGTACCCATGAGATCCCATCTAGGGACCTTTTCCGGCACCCTGCCGAGGGGGATTCGATCACGGAGGGCTTCTACATCAACCCTATTGCCCTTCCGATGAAGCGTGAGTAGTTTACCATAGACCTACGGGTCCATAGCTAGTAGCTAGATGGCTTCTTCTCTCTCTTTGATTCTTAATACCATGTTCTCCTTGATGTTCTTGGAGATCTATTCGATGTAATACTTTTTTGCGGTGTGTTTGCCGAGATCCGATGAATTGTGGATTTATGATCAGCTTATCTATGAATATTATTTGAATCTTCTCTAAATTCTTTTATGCATGATTTGATATCTTTATAATTCTCTTCGAACTATCGGTTCGGTTTGGCCAACTAGATTGGTTTTTCTTGCAATGGGAGAAGTGCTTAGCTTTGGGTTCAATATTGTGGTGTCCTTTCCCAGTGACAGTAGGGGCAGCAAGGAATGTATTGTATTGTTGCCATCGAGGATAAAAAGAAGGGGTTTTCATCATATTTCTTGACTTAATTCCTCTACATCATGGCATCTTACTTAATGCGTTACTCCGTTCTTTATGAACTTAATAGTCTAGATGCATGTTGGATAGCGGTCGATGTGTGGAGTAATAGTAGTAGATGCAAAATCATTTCGGTCTACTTGACACGGACGTGATGCCTATATTCATGATCATTGCCTTAGATATCGTCATAACTTTGCGCTTTTCTATCAGTTGCTCGGCAGTAATTTGTTCACCCACCGTATTATTTGCTATCTTGAGAGAAGCCTCTAGTGAAGCCTATGGCCCCCGGGTCTATTTTCCATCATATAAGTTTCTATTTTCCATCATATAAATTTCTGATCTACTATTTTGCAATCTTTTATTTTCCAATATCTATAAACCAAAAATATTTACTTTATCATTTATCTATCTTGAAGGAAATATGCCCTAGAGGCAATAATAAAGTTGTTATTTTTATATTTCTGTATATTATGATAAATGTTTATTATTCATGCTAGAATTGTATTAACCAGAAACTTGATACATGTGTGGATTCATAGACAAACAGAGTGTCCCTAGTATGCCTCTACTTGACTAGCTCGTTAATCAAAGATGGTTAAGTTTCCTAACAATGGACATGTGTTGTCATTTGATGAACGGGATCACATCATTAGGAGAATGATGTGATGGACAAGACCCATCCATTAGCTTAGCATAATGATCGTTAAGTTTAATTGCTATTGCTTTCTTCATGACTTATACATATTCCTCTAACTATGAGATTATGTAACTCTCGAATACCGGAGGAACACCTTGTGTGCTATCAAACGTCACAATGTAACTGGGTGATTATAAAGATGCTCTACAGGTGTCTCCAAAGGCGTTTGTTGGGTTGGCATAGATCAAGATTAGGATATGTCACTCTGAGTATCGGAGAGGTATCTCTGGGCCCTCTCGGTAATGCACATCACTATAAGCCTTGCAAGCAATGTTACTAATGATTTAGTTGCGGGATGATGCATTACGGAACGAGTAAAGAGACTTGCCGGTGATGAGATTGAACTAGGTATGAGGATACCGATGATCGAATCTCGGGAAAATAACATATCAATGACAAAGGGAATAACGTATGTTGTTATTGCGGTTTGACCGATAAAGATCTTCATAGAATATGTAGGAACCAATATGAGCATCCAGGTTCCGCTGTTGGTTATTGACCGGAGATGTGTCTCGGTCATGTCTACATAGTTCTCGAACCCGTAGGGTCCGCACGCTTAACATTCGATGACGATTTTTATTATGAGTTATGTGTTTTGGTGACTGAAGATTGTTCGGAGTCCCGGATGAGATCACGGACATGACGAGGAGTCTCGAAATAGTCGAGAGGTAAAGATTGATATATTGGAAGGTGGTATTCGAACACCGGAATGGTTTCGAGTGGTTCAGGTATTTTTTTTTGGAGTACCGAGGGGTTACCAGTACCCCTCGGGGGAAGTCATGGGCCATGGGAGAGAGAGGGGACATCCCACAAGGGGGAGGCCCCCCCCCCAAGGGGAGTCCGAATAGGACAAGGGGAGGGGGCGCGGCCCCCCTTTCCCTCTCCCTCTCCCTCTCCTCTCCTTCCCCTTTTCCCTCCGATGAGAAAGGAAAAAGAGGCAGGGTCAAATCCTACTAGGAGTGGAGTCCTAGTAGGACTCCCCCCTTGGCGTGCGCCCTCTAGGCCGGCCTCCTCCCTCTCCTCCTTTATATACGGGGGCAGGGGCACCCCATAACACAATAGTTATTCTCTTAACCATGTGCGGTGCCCCCCTCCACGGTTTACTCCTTCGGTCATAGCGTCGTAGTGCTTAGGCGTAACCTTGCGCGGATCACATCACCATCATCGTCACCACGCCGTCATGCTAATGAAACTCTCCCTCGACCCTCAGCTGGATCAAGAGTTCGAGGGACGTCATTGAGCTGAACGTGTGCTGAACTCGGAGGTGCCGTACGTTCGGTACTAGATAGGTTGGATCGTGAAGACGTTCGACTACATCAACCGCATTAACCTAACGCTTCCGCTTTCGATGTACGAGGGTACATGGACACACTCCCCCCTCTCATTGCTATGCATCTCCTAGATAGATCTTGCGTGATCGTAGGGAAATTTTTGAAATTGCATGGTATGTTCCCCAACAATGGCATGCGAGCCAGGTCTATGCGTAGATAATATGCACGAGTAGAACACAAAGATTTGTGGGCGATAATAGTCATACTGCTTACCACCAACGTGTTACTTTGATTCGATGGTATTGTTGGATGAAGCGGCCCGGACCAACCTTACATGACCACGTTCATGAGACTGGTTCCACCGACAGACATGCAACTTGTTTTGTATAAAGGTGGCTGGCGGGTGTCTGTTTCTCCAACTTTAGTTGAATCGAGTTTGACTACGGCCAGTCCTTGTTGAAAGTTAAAACAACACACTTGACGAAAAATCGTTGTGGTTTTGGTGCGTAGGTAAGAACGGTTCTTTCTAGAAGCCCGTAGCAGCCACGTAAAACTTGCAACAACAAAGTAGAGGACATCTAACTTGTTTTTGCAGGGCATGTTGTGATGTGATATGGTCAAGGCATGATGTGAGATACGTTATTGTATGAGATGGTCATGTTTTGTAAAAGTTATTAGCAACTGGCAGGAGCCTTATGGTTGTCGTTTTATTGTATGAAATGCAATCACCATGTAATTGCTTTACTTTATCACTATGCGGTAGTGATAGTTGTAGAAGCAATAGTTGGCGAGACGACAACGATGTTACGATGGAGATCAAGGTGTCAAGCCGGTGACAATGGAGATCATGACGGTGCTTTGGAGATGGAGATCAAAGGCACAAGATGATGATGGCCATATCATGTCACATATTTTGATTGCATGTGATGTTTATCTTTTATGCATCTTATTTTGCTTAGTACGGCGATAGCTTTATAAGATGACCCCTCACTAAATTTCAAGGTATAAGTGTTCTCCCTGAGTATGCACCGTTGCTACAGTTCGTCGTGCTGAGACACCACGTGATGGTCAGATGTGATAAGCTCTACGTTCACATACAACGGGTGCAAGACAGTTTTGCACGTGCAGAATAGTCGGGTTAAACTTGACGAGCCTAGCATATCCAGATATGGCCTCAGAACACTGAGACCGAAAGGTCGAACGTGAATCATATAGTAGATACGATCAACATAGAGATGTTCACCATTGAAAACTACTCCATCTCACGTGATGATCAGACATGGTTTAGTTGATATGAATCTCATGATCATTTTGATGACTAGAGGGATGTCTATCTAAGTGGGAGTTCTTAAGTAATATGATTAATTAAACTTTAATTTATCATGAACTAGCACATATGCCCGTGCGTTGCAACGGGGAGATAATTGTTTTTGCAACAAGCGGCGAAAAATATAAATCCTTGATCTGCGGTCTTCCCACGGGTCATGTTTGGCCCGTGAGATCTTAATAGTGGTGGGGCTAGTCAACGCGATGGCGACCACCCAACTTGTACCTTTTTTTCCTCTGGGTCGACCTCTATCTCGGAGTTGTGGTTCCGTCTTCATTTGGTTGCTGGGCGGCGGGCGACCTCCGAGGCACGGCTACTTCGACCACTTTCTCCTATGATGACGTAACCAGATGGATTAATAATTGCAGCGCATAAATTATGTTTCATTAGCATAAGTAGCGCATAACCAGGCATGAATGTCCCATCATTCTCAGGGTTTATTCTCTTCAACTATTTTTGCGCTCATGTGCCCATAAATTTTATTAATTAGAGCAAAACCAGCATATTCTCTTTTATTAGCATGTGCCCACAATTTTTCCCATTATAGCCAACCAGCATGGCACGTGCAAGTTATCTCTAGCATATTGTATTTTATTGGCAAGTTCCCTCGTTCTGCTCATAATTCTCGAAACAACCTCCTTATTCTTACATAACTTCCTTATTTCCAGAGAACTTATGACATATAAAAACTGGTGTTATTTAGTATAAAATTTCAAGATGAAACTGTTCCTATCGTAATTGCAAGCTAGCTGAGTTGGTTTTATCCGTGGGCACAATAGGGAAGGTCCATAGTTCAATCCCCTCGCACCCCTCTTTTTTTGCTCGTCCGTCCGACAGAAAAAGAAACATGTGGTAGGTCCAGTTTGGCCCACCTAGGGGACAACCGAAAAAATTGGGGAGCTACATGTGAAATGAACGAAACAAAATCTATACACATATTATTTTTTTCTTTTCTTAGGGCAGCCGTGTGAGAGCTACTATATGACGCTAGTTGCGTCAAATAGCGCGTGGGACGCACAACAGTTCGCGTCTAGGCCAGCCCACTGGCAGGCACTGAAATAACTTGTATTTGCAAGGCACGAGCTATAATCCAAAAAATGACGTGTGAAACACTGAAACACATGACCTTAAAGACCGGACCATGTACCGCTAGCCACGGCAACAAACGCCTACTACTAACCAATGGCCAGCGTGAATATTTAAGAACATATTGCAAAGTCGGATATAAAATACTTTTTGATTATTTTTAAATATGAATTGCCGAATATTCTTTGAAACACGAGCATTTTTTGAAATTATGAACAATGTTTTTAATATTCCGTCCATTTAAAAAAAACATGTTTTTTTTCAAATAACATCATTTTTTGAACACAAAAACCTTCTATCAAAACTCAAACATTTTTTATTTGTGGTCGGCTTTTGAAAACGGAACATGTTTTCAACATTCAGAACAAAATGTGTTCTTAAACTCAGACATTATTTTGAATTTGTGAACATTTTACTAAAAGAAGAATATATTTCATTTTTAGACTATTTTTTAAAATACATTTTTTTAAATCACACACTATTTTGGAATATTTCTTAGTTTGAAAAAAAAGGTATGCGAAAATGAAATAATGTTACAAATATTTTTGAAAATGCGAACACAATATTCTAATTCAAATATTTTTCGTAACTTTTAAAAAAAATAAGATTCTGAACTTTTTTTGAAAATTTTGAATTACGAAATAAGGTAAAAATAAAAATAAATTTGGACAGAAAAACAAAACGGGCCAGCCCAGTCTTGGGCGCCCCGTGCGAACTCAAACTATCTACTGCCCAGGTCAAGAAATAGGCTTTTTGAAGCTACATGGGCAGGCAAATAAGTGGGCTGACTTTACTGGGCCACATCATGTGCGTGCCGAATACAAAACTCGTGATTGCTAAAAATACGGATGGACGCACAAAAATTTAGTACCACCTCGGATAGAAAAAGAAATTTTGACGGTGAACGGATGAAAAAATCGGCGAAACTCACCTTGCTTTATTAGTAGGTATAGATTTAGTCCTGATGGTTTTTTCATATCTGTGTTGTAGATCAATAGCTCGCGTATAGCCCTCTTATTTTATTTTCGATATGTTCCTAGAGAAAACTAAGTTGAAAGATGATAGTAGCAATGATGCGGACTAGCTCCGTGATATGAGGATTATCCTCGTTGCTGCACAGAAGAATTATGTCCTTGATGCACCACTAGGTGACAAACCTGTTGGAGGAGCAGATGCATACGTTATGAACGTTTTGCAAGCTCAGTATGATGACTACTTGATAGTTTAGTGCACCATGCTTTACAACTTAGAATCGGGACTTCAAAAAAGTTTTGAAACGCCAAGGAGCATATAAGATGTTCCAAGAGTTGAAATTGGTATTTCAGACTCATGCCCGTGTCGAGAGGTATGAGACCTCTGACAAGTACTTTGCCTACAAGATGGAGGAGAATAGCTCATCCAGTGAGCATGTACTCAGAATGTCTGGGAACTTCAATCGCCTGAATCAAGTGGGAGCTAATCTTCCAGATAAGATAGTGATTGACAGAATTCTCTAGTCACTATCACGAAGCTACTAGCACTTTGTGATGAACTATACTTTGCAAGGGATGACGAAAATGATTCCTGAGCTCTTTGCGATGCTGAAATTGGCGAAGGTAGAAATCAAGAAAGAGCATCAAGTGTTGATGATTAACGAGACCACTAGTTTCAAGAAAAAGGGCAAGTGAAAGAAAGGGATCAAGAAGAATGGCAAGCAAGTTGCCACTCCCATGAAGAAGCCCAAAGCTAGACCCAAGCCTGAAACTGAGTGCTTCTACTGCAAAGGAAATGGTCACTGGAAGTGGAACTGCCCTAGATACTTGGCGGATAAGAAGGATGGCAAAGTGAACAAAGGTATATTTGATATACATGTTATTGATGTGTACTTTACTAGTGTTCATAGTAAACCCTGGGTATTTGATACCGGTTCAGTTGCTAGGATTAGTAACTCAAAACAGGAGTTGCAAAATGAACAAAGACTAGTTACGGGCAAGGTGATGATGATGTGTTGGAAGTGATTCCAAGGTTGATAAGATCACCATCACTCACTCCCCCTACCTTCGGGATTGGTGTTGAACCTAAGTAAATGTTATTTGGTGTTTGCGTTGAGCATAAATAGATTTGATAATATTTATTGCAATACAGTTATTCATTTAAGTCAGAGAATAATTGTTGTACTATTTGCGTGAATAAAACCTTCTATGCTCATACACCCAATGTGAATGGTTTATTGAATCTCAATCGTAATGATACACATATTCATAATATTGATGCCAAAAGATGCAAAGTTGATAATGATAGTGCAACATATTTGTGGCACTGCCGTTAGGTCATATTGGTGTAAGGCGCATGAAGAAACTCCATGTGGATGGACTTTTGGAATCACTTGATTATGAATCATTTGATGCTTGCAAACCATGCCTCATGGGCAAGATGACTAAGACTCCGTTCTCCGGAACAATGGAGCGAGCCACTGACTTATTGCAAATAATACATACCGATGTATGCGGTTCGATGAGTGTTGAGGCTCGCGGCAGGTATCGTTATTTTCTAACCTTCATAGATGATTTAAGCAGATATGGGTATATCTACTTAATGAAACACAAGCCTGAAACATTTGAAAAGTTCAAAGAATTTCAGAGTGAAGTGGAGAATCATCGTAACAAGAAAATAAAGTTTCTACGATCTGATCATGGAGGCGAATATTTGAGTTACGAGTTTGGCCTCCATTTAAAACAATGTGGAATAGTTTTACAACTCACGCCACTTGGAACACCACAGCGTAATGGTGTGTTCGGAAGCCGTAACCGTACTTTATGAGATATGGTGTATGATGTCTCTTACCGATTTACCACTATCATTTTGGAGTTATGCATTAGAGACAACTGCATTCACGTTAAATAGGGCACCAACTAAATCCGTTGAGATGACACCATATGAACTATGGTTTGGCAAGAAACCTAAGTTGTCGTTTCTTAAAGTTTGGGGTTGCGATGCTTATGTGAAAAAGCTTCAGCCTAATAAGCTCGAACCCAGATCGGAGAAGTGCGTCTTCATAGGAAACCCAAAAGAAACTGTTGGGTACTCCTTCTATCACAGATCCGAAGGCAACATCATTGTTGCTAAGAATGGATCCTTTCTAGAGAAGGAGTTTCTCTCGAAAGAAGTGAGTGGGAGGAAAGTAGAACTTGATGAGGTAATTGTACCTTCTCTCGAATTGGAAAGTAGCTCATCACAGAAAACCGTTCCCGTGATGCCTACACCAACAAGAGAGGAAGCTAATGATAATGATCATGAAACGTTAGATCAAGTTACTACCGAACCTCGTAGGTCAACCAGAGCATGTTCCGCACCAGAGTGGTACGGTAATCCTGTTCTGGAACTCATGTTACTAGACCATGATGAACCTACAAAGTATAAGGAAGCGATGATGAGCCTAGATTTCTCAAAATGGCTTGAGGCCATGAAATCTGAGATAGGATCCATGTATGAGAACAAAGTATGGACTTTGGTAGACTTGCCCGATGATCGGCAAGCCATAGAGAATAAATGGATCTTCAAGTGGAAGACGGACGCTGATAGTATTGTTATAATCTACAAAGCTAGACTTGTCGAAAAAGGTTTTTGACAAGTTCAAGGTGTTGACTACGATGAGATTTTCTCACTCGTAGTGATGCTTAAGTCTGTCTGAATCATGTTAGCAATTCCCACATTTTATGAAATCTGGCAAATGGATGTCAAAACTGCATTCCTTAATGGATTTCTTAAAGAAGAGTTGTATATGATGCAACCAGAAGGTTTTGTCGATCCTAAAGGTGCTAACAAAGTGTGCAAACTCCAGTGATCCATCTATGGACTGGTGCAAGCATCTCGGAGTTGGAATATACGCTTTGATAAGGTGATTAAAGCATATGGTTTTATACAGACTTGTGGTGAAGCCTGTATTTACAAGAAAGTGAGTGGGAGCACTACAACCTTTCTGATAAGTATATGTGAATGACATATTGTTGATCGAAAATGATGTAGAATTTTCTGGAAAGCATAAAGGAGTGTTTGAAAGCAGTTTTTCAAAGAAAGAGCTTGGTGAAGCGGCTTACATATTGGGCATCAAGATCTACAGAGATAGATCAAGACGCTTGATAAGACTTTCGATGTAACATCCCAAATTTTCAATTTGGAATGTTATACATTAGATCATCATTGCATATCATATTTTATTTTGCATTTTGGTTGATCCTAGAAATTCTACGCAACTCAAGGACCCACGGAGAGAGTTGGGGATTTCATTATTTTCATATTTGAGTTCTCTCGAATTTTGAGAATAGGATCATTTGATTTTATTTATTTTATCATCAATTATTTCTACTACAAAAATATGAGAGAGGGAATAAAATGACTTTCCCAAAATTAAGAAATATTGAGGATTTAATAAAAAAATCAAATAAGATTTTATTTCGGAGTTTTTTGGTGTTTTATTTGAATTTAGGAAAAATGTGCGTTTTTCAAAATTTCATTTAGGTCTCAAATAAATGTTCACCTTGTGAGGCTTGATTTTAGAAGCCCGTGAAAATTTATTTCGGAATTTTTGGAGTCCGTTTAGTATTTCTTTTTATTTTTCTTCCGAGCGAAATAATTAAAAAAACGAACCGACCTAGGGGCCGTGTCCGACTCGGACTCCCGGTCCACTAGGCTTTATAAGCCGGGGGGGAGGCCCAGCCGAAGCCAGCCACCCGCGCCCCAAACCCTAGCGCCGCCCGCCGCCCCCAGCGCCCGCCGCCACCGCCCGCCGCCCGCCGCCGCGCCGCCTCGTCGCGCCGCCGCCGCCGCCGCCACACGCCGCCGAGGTTCGCCGCCGCCTCGACTTCCGTGCCTCGTTTAAAAAAAAGTAGATCGGTTTTTTTAGATTCGGTTTTTTAATAGATCGGTTTTCCGGTTTATTTAAATAGTGAGCGTTCGTCCGTCCGTTCGTTCTAGCGAGCGTTCGTCGTTTTTCTTTTTTCTCGGATTAAATCCGCGATTTTTCTGATCGCGATTCCCGATCCAATTTTCTTTCTAGTATAACTTTTTGCTCGTTTATCGGAATCAGGCGATTCGAGCGCCTGGAGTTTCGTCTCGAAACCCTCTATCCGTTTAACCAACTTAAAAAAGATTTTGCTACTGTAAAATTTGCCCTAGATCCAGATTACTAGAACGAAGTTGTTTTCTTTCGCCGCTTGACTTTCGTTGCTTTGTTCGATTTGATACTTTTTGCCAACCGGAGTTCTTAAGTTGAACCTTCTGGTTAGATCTCTTATTTGAGTTTTACCTATGCATTAGATGACTACTTATTGTATGCTTGTTTATTTGTCTGCGATAGAATACCCGGAGTGCGCCGCCTGTTACTTCGTAATCTCTAGGTTTCGCGGATCATCAGCAAGGCAAGTAACACTTTGATCATACCTTTTCTACTACCCAGTTTTATTGCATTAGATCAATCCTCACACATTGCATGATTATGATCTACTTAAATTGTGGAATGGGAAATAGATGAGGTAGTACCTATTACCTGTTATTATCAAACCTTTGGGAGTTACTTCTGCATTTGCTTATTATGCCATGCTATGCTAGTAGACGTGGATTGGGTGAGTGATATCCATGACAGATGTGAGTTTGTTAATTAATGGTTTATCTAAGGTGGCAACTTAAACACACATCTGGGTGGATTGAGGCACCTGGGTATTCCAGGACTTGCCTGTTTTCTTTTGGACCGCCACCCAGGCTCAAAGGGATCATGAGACTATTCATACTAGAAACTTCCGTGTGCAGCCACAAGCTATTATGGGCTCTAGCATAGTTGACTAAGTCGTGCAAACTCTTACAGTGGTAGACTAGGAGATGTAGGGGATGTAGGTGGTACGGTCTACCCGATCGTAAGGTGCTAGCGCTTCTGAAAGACTATGTCTCGGTCATCCGTCTTCTCAAACACCATGTAGTGCGAGAAACCAAACGGAGGCGATCGAGTCTTGTGGGGAAAAGTGCGCAAACCTCTGCAGAGTGTAATAAACTAATCATGGTTAGTCGTGTCCCCGGTTATGGACATCTTGAGTATCTAGTACTTGGATTATCATGTGAATCTCAACATGTTACTCTAAATTAATTTTGTTGGGTTTTGTTTAATGATGATTACTTTAATTGGGATTGAGAATGCTGTCAACCATTCTCAATGTTTAACAACCACCATGATAGTTAAATAAATTTATTCCTTTGAAGTAGGGAAAAATTGGCTTTACGCAAAATTGTAACCATAGAGCTTTCCACCAGCCAAATATGCATGTAGTATAGCTGTTTCATTCCTTTAATCTCTATGTGTTACCTTGCCAGCATATTCCATGTGCTGACCCGTTTCGGGCTGCAACGTTAATGTTGCATACTTTTCAGACGACGATTAAGGAGTTTTTAGGTCGTGGTTCTATACTCAGTGATGCCGTTGGAGTTGATGGACTCACTTATCTTCCAAGCCTTCCGCTGTTATCGTTATTAGATGGCCTTAAGCCATATTTATTGTAATAAGTTCTCTTTTGAGACACTCGATGTAATAAGTGTGTGATTGCTACTCTGCTATAAATCCTCCGAGTACTGTGTGGTGTCAGCATTACTGATCCAGGGATGACACCAGAGCACAGAGATCAGACTGTTTGAGGTCTGGTCGCTACAGAGATGGTATCAGAGCACACGCTGACTGTAGGACATGACTACTAAGCTAAAAGACCTAGATCACTATTCACTCTCTTCTCTTCTGACCTCTCATCTTTTCTACTCTTAGGGATGGCGGATGCAAGGAACAAGTTCATGCAACCAGATGAAGATACACCCTTTGGACGTCACTTGAAGGAAGTCACTAGATACCTGAACATAGGAGTACCAAGCTTCACCGGAACATACAACGCCACTTTACCTGAAGAAGAGAGCTGGATGATTCAACTTCAAGTTCCAGGAAGGACGTTCATGCCAGTCACTGAGCCCATAGAGTTTTCTTTTGATGCACCAACTTGGAGTCTAGGACAGAGCATGGCAGCTCACATCGCCATGGGACGCATTGGAGAAGTCTACCGCAAGGATCTCAAGGATACTATCTACCAGATTTGTGGGTGCCGAGATGAGCACTGGGAGATGATCAGCACCAGGAAGGATAGATCAATTGCAGCTTTTATCCAGGAGCTAAACCAGCACATTCGACGACAGGAGAACCAGATGTGCGCCGACATGATAGATCTGAAGAAGGCTAAGACTAGAATCAAAGAACTGGAGGAAGAACTCAAGGCTACACGTGAAGAGTATGAGGAGGAAATTGAAGTATTGGTGGACAAGAATGCCGACTTAACAATGAAGATTGGAATATTTATGGGAGGCCCTACGCTAGTAGATGAAGACGAAGAACCCAAGGAGATTAGCCCGGAAGACTACATCATCATCGACGACACCGACTCGGAACAAGATAGTAGCGATGATGATTATGTTGATGAAGCTGGAGCAGATATCATGGAGTCTGCAACCAAAGAATATTTCTAGTAGACCACCTCATCAGTAGTAGTAGTCCACCATGTAAATATAGTAGTCCGAGCACTTTTGCGATAGTTAGATCGATTGTATGCCCTTGTTTGATTGAATGAAGTGAATTGTTTGCTTTTGCCTCATGTGCATATGGGTAGTGTTTTCTCTTTAGACCCCCTCTATTCTTATATATCATCTTTTCTAAACCCTCAGATGCCTCCGAGACGTGACCCCGGATTTGCCTTCCCACCGGAGCTCACTCAGTTGATCCAGCAGCAGAACACATTGATGCAGTTGCTAGTCCAGAATCAGAATCAAGGGAACAACAACAACAACCCACCACCACCACCACCTGTTGATCACTTAGCCCATTTTCTTAGGCTGAATCCGCCGGTGTTTTACAGTAGCACCGAGCCGATAGTAGCAGATGATTGGCTCCGCAAGACAGCTAGGGAGTTGACCACAGCAGGATGCACAGATGCGGAGAAGGTGAAGTTTGCCGCACATCAGCTAGAAGGACCCGCAGCATCATGGTGGGAGAATTTCACAGCCACTTTCCCAGTCGACACTGTCACATGGGACCAGTTTCAGCAGGCTTTTCGTACTGCACATGTTTCAGCAGGAGCTATGGCCATGAAGAAGCGTGAGTTTCGCAACTTACGCCAAGGAGGATGGACAGTTGGCCAGTATGTGGAGGACTTTAGTAAGTTAGCACGTTACGCCCCAGATGACGTTGCTACGGATGCAGCTAAGCAGGAGAAGTTTCTGGAAGGACTGAATGATGAGTTGAGCATGCAGTTGATGGTAGCAACCTTCAACAACTACCAGGAGTTGGTAGATCGTGCTCTTATGATTGAAGGGAAGCGGCAGCAAATTGAGAATCGCAAGAGGAAGTATGGACAAGGGAAGTACAATTCAGGAGCTCATCAAAAGCCACGTTTTACCCCTAGACTGGGAGGACATTTTCAGCATACCCATGGTGGAGGTAGCTCGCACAATCACAATGGCACCAGGAATGGTAATGGGAATGGAGGAAGCAATGGCCAGAACCGCACCAACCCATCAACCCCAGCCAAGAAGGACCTGAGCCAAGTCACTTGCTATAAGTGTTCGAAGACCGGACATTATGCTAATGAATGTCCTGAAATACAAAATGGAAATGGCAATGGAAGCTCTGGGAAGAAGACGAACCCTTTCAATAGGGGACAGGTGAACCACGTTAGCGTGGAGGAGGTTGAAGCTCAGCCTGATGCAGTAATAGGTAAGTTTTTGGTTAAGTCATTTACTGCACTCGTTCTTTTGATACTGGTGCATCGCATTCATACATCTCAAGGGGATTTGTGGATAAGTATAACCTATCAAACCAAGCCCTTAGGTCACCCATGTTAGTAACCTCGCCTGGAGCAGAGTATGTGGCTAGTCTTTGGTGTGATCGGTTACCATTAAGGATTGGTAACTATGTTTTTCCCTCAGACCTAATAGTATTGGAATCTCAAGGATTGGATGTGATATTAGGCATGGATTGGTTATCAAAGTATGAAGGGAATATTAAATGTGCTAGTAAGTCAATTTTGCTTACCACACCAGAAGGGAGAAGGATCAAGTATGTATCCCAACATGTGCCGAAGAGGACTCAAGTAAATTGCTTAATAGGAGTTGTGCAGGAGGAAGTACCAGTGGTAAGGGATTTCCCTAAAGTATTTCCAGAGGAGTTGCCAGGCATGCCACAGGATAGAGATATCGAGTTTTTGGTTGAGCTATTGCTAGGCACCGGGCCAATATCAAAGAGACCATATAGGATGCCAACAAAGGATTTGGTGGAAATTAAGAAGCAGATTAAGGAGTTATTGGACAAGGGATATACCCGCCCAAGTTCTTCGCCTTGGGGATCGCCAGTACTTCTAGTGGAGAAGAAGGATGGATCGTTAAGGATGGTTGTTGATTATCGAGGATTGAACGAAGTAACGATCAATAACAAGTACCCGCTACCCATGATTAATGATCTGTTTGATCGATTGCAAGGAGCTAAGGTATTTTCCAAGATCGATCTGCGATCAGGATACCACCAGTTGAAGATTCGAGAACAGGATATTCCAAAGACAGCTTTTACCACCAGGTATGGGCTGTACGAGTATACCGTTATGTCATTTGGTTTGACTAACGCACCTGCCTATTTTATGAACATGATGAACAAAGTATTTATGGAGTTTTTGGATAAGTTCGTCGTGGTGTTCATTGATGATATCCTGGTTTATTCGAAAAATGAAGAGGAGCATAAGGAGCATTTGCGTTTGGTACTTGGAAAGCTTAGAGAACATCAATTATATGCCAAGTTCAGCAAATGTGAGTTTTGGTTGAAGGAAGTAGGATTTCTCGGACACGTTATATCTGGAGAAGGTATAACAGTAGATCCTGCTAAAGTTGAAACCGTGACCAAGTGGGAAGCCCCAACAACAGTTAGAGAGATCCGGAGTTTTCTTGGACTCGCAGGATACTACCGGAGATTTATTGAGAATTTCTCAAAGATTGCGAAGCCTATGATAGAGCTATTAAAGAAAGATACCAAGTTCATATGGACAGAGGAATGTGAGGCTAGTTTCCAAGAGTTGAAGAAACATTTGGTTACCTCACCAGTGTTGATTTTGCCAGACCAGACCAAAGATTATGAGGTGTATTGCGACGCTTCACGTCGAGGACTTGGAGCAGTGGTTATGCAGGAAGGGAGAGTTGTTTCATATGCCTCAAGACAACTTAAGCCTCATGAGTTAAATTATGCCACGCATGATTTGGAGTTAGCACCCGTAGTGCATGCTTTGAAAACATGGAGACATTTCCTCATTGGAAATCATTGTGAGGTGTACACGGATCATAAGAGTTTGAAGTACATTTTCACACAGAAGGAGTTGAATCTCAGACAAAGGAGATGGTTGGAGCTTATCAAGGATTATGATATGAAATTGCATTATCATCCCGAAAAGGCTAATGTAGTAGCTGACGCATTAAGCTAGTTTCCAAGAGTTGAAGAAACGTTTGGTTACCTCACCAGTGTTGATTTTGCCAGACCAGACCAAAGATTATGAGGTGTATTGCAACGCTTCACGTCGAGGACTTGGAGCAGTGGTTATGCAGGAAGGGAGAGTTGTTTCATATGCCTCAAGACAACTGAAGCCTCATGAGTTAAATTATTCCACGCATGATTTGGAGTTAGCAGCCGTAGTGCATGCTTTGAAAACATGCAGACATTTCCTCATTGGAAATCATTGTGAGGTGTACACGGATCATAAGAGTTTGAAGTACATTTTCACACAGAAGGAGTTGAATCTCAGACAAAGGAGATGGTTGGAGCTTATCAAGGATTATGATATGAAATTGCATTATCATCACGGAAAGGCTAATGTAGTAGCTGACGCATTAAGCCGTAAGAGCCACGTCAATACGTTAATGAGGGGAGAAATACCCAAGGAGTTAGCAGAAAATCTTCGTGAACTATGTTTGGAAATAGTTCCGAGAGGCTATGTAGCAGCATTGGAGATTCAGTCAACTTTGATGGATAGAATCAGAGAAGCTCAGAAAACTGACAAAGAGATTGCCGCTATTAAGGAGAAATTGAGCAAAGGAAAAGCTAAAGGATTTCGTGAGGATGAACACGACACCCTATGGTTTGAAGACCGCGTTTACATGCCCAATGACCCGGAGATCAGGAAGTTGATTTTGCAAGAGGCACACGACTCACCGTATTCAATTCACCCAGGAAATACCAAGATGTATTTGGATTTGAAGGATATTTTCTGGTGGACCAGAATGAAGAAGGATATTGCAGAGTATGTAGCAGTTTGTGATGTATGTCAGAGAGTAAAGGCAGAGCATCAGAAGCCAGCAGGATTGTTACAACCATTGCCAATACCCGAATGGAAGTGGGATAATTTAGGCATGGATTTTATCACGGGATTGCCCAGGACTCGTTCAGGCTATGACTCCATTTGGGTTGTAGTTGATCGATTGACGAAGGTAGCTCATTTTATCCCGGTAAAGACCACTTACACCAGTGCTAAGTTGGCAAAGATATACATGACCAGGATCGTATGTCTGCATGGAGTTCCAAGGAGTATCGTATCCGATAGAGGAACCCAATTTACCTCAAAGTTCTGGAAGCAGTTACACGAAACTTTGGGTACCAGGCTAGAATTCAGTACAGCTTTTCATCCACAGACAGATGGACAGAACGAAAGAGTCAATCAGATTTTGGAGGATATGCTGAGAGCTTGTGCACTAGATTATGGATCTAGTTGGGACGATAATTTGCCATATGCAGAGTTCTCTTACAACAACAGTTACCAAACCAGTTTAAAGATGGCCCCTTTCGAAGCCTTGTACGAAAGGAGGTGCAGGACACTGTTGTCATGGGACGAAGTTGGAGACCGCCAGTTGTTTGGACCTGACTTGATTAAAGAGTCTAAACAGAAGGTGAAGTTGATTTGCGATAGGCTCAAGGTAGCCCAGTCCAGACAGAAGAGTTATGCAGATTCTAAACGCAAGGAGACAGTTTACAAAGTTGGAGACAGAGCTTATCTTCGAGTATCTCCACTTTGAGGAACAAAGCGTTTTGGAGTTAAAGGGAAGTTAGCACCACGATTTGTAGGACCATATAGAGTTTTGGAGCGTATGGGAGAAGTGGCCTACAAGTTGGAATTGCCCGAAGGATTGTCAGGAGTTCATGATGTGTTCCACGTTTCCCAGTTGAAGAAGTGTCACGCGGAGATGGCTGACATACCGTTGAGGGACACAATGCCCTTAGAAACTATTCAGTTGGATAACGATTTGACCTACGAGGAGAAGCCAATTAAGATTCTCGAGTTTCCAATCGAGTTACTCGCAACAAGGTTATCAGATTTTGCAAAGTTCAGTGGAGCCATCACACAGAGGATGAAGCCACCTGGGAACGAGAGGAAGAGTTTCTCAAGGACCACCCTCACCTATTTTATAGCCAACCCGAATCTCGAGGGCGAGATTCATCTTAAGGGGGGTAGGTTTGTAACATCCCAAATTTTCAATTTGGAATGTTATACATTAGATCATCATTGCATATCATATTTTATTTTGCATTTTGGTTGATCCTAGAAATTCTACGCAACTCAAGGACCCACGGAGAGAGTTGGGGATTTCGTTATTTTCATATTTGAGTTCTCTCGAATTTTGAGAATAGGATCATTTGATTTTATTTATTTTATCATCAATTATTTCTACTACAAAAATATGAGAGGGAATAAAATGACTTTCCCAAAATTAAGAAATATTGAGGATTTAATAAAAAAATCAAATAAGATTTTATTTCGGAGTTTTTCGGTGTTTTATTTGAATTTAGGGAAAATGTGCGTTTTTCAAAATTTCATTTAGGTCCCAAATAAATGTTCACCTTGTGAGGCTTGATTTTAGAAGCCCGTGAAAATTTATTTCGGATTTTTTGGAGTCCGGTTAGTATTTCTTTTTATTTTTCTTCCGAGCGGAATAATTAAAAAAAACGAACCGACCTAGGGGCCGTGTCCGACTCGGACTCCCGGCCCACTAGGCTTTATAAGCCGGGGGGGGGGAGGCCCAGCCGAAAACAGCCACCCGCGCCCCAAACCCTAGCGCCGCCCGCCGCCCCCAGCGCCCGCCGCCGCCGCCCGCCCGCTGCCGCCGCGCCGCTTCGCCGCGCCGCCGCCACACGCCGCCGAGGTTCGCCGCCGCCTCGACTTCCGTGCCTCGTTTAAAAAAAAGTAGATCGGTTTTTTTAGATTCGGTTTTTTTAATAGATCGGTTTTCCGGTTTATTTAAATAGTGAGCGTTCGTCCGTTCGTTCGTTCTAGCGAGCGTTCGTCATTTTTCTTTTTTCTCGGATTAAATCCGCGATTTTTTTGATCGCGATTCCTGATCCGATTTTCTTTCTAGTATAACTTTTCGCTCGTTTATCGGAATCAGGCGATTCAAGCGCCTGGAGTTTCATCTCGAAACCCTCTATCCGTTTAACCAACTTAAACAAGATTTTTCTACTGTAAAATTTTCCCTAGATCCAGATTACTAGAACAAAGTTGTTTTCTTTCGCCGTTCGACTTTCGTTGCTTTGTTCGATTTGATTCTTTTTGCCAACCGGAGTTCTTAAGTTGAACCTTCTGGTTAGATCTCTTATTTGAGTTTTACCTGTGCATTAGATGAGTACTTATTGTATGCTTGTTTGTTTGTCTGCGATAGAATACCCGGAGTGCGCCGCATGTTACTTCGAATCTCTAGGTTTCGCGGATCATCAGCAAGGCAAGTAACACTTTGATCATACCTTTTCTACTACCCAGTTTTATTGCATTAGATCAATCCTCACACATTGCATGATTAGGATCTACTTAAATTGTGGGATGGGAAGTAGATGAGGTAGTACCTATTACCTGTTATTATCAAACCTTTGGGAGTTACTTCTGTGTTTGCTTATTATGCCATGCTATGCTAGTAGACGTGGATTGGGTGAGTGATATCCATGACAGATGTGAGTTTGTTAATTAATGGTTTATCTAAGGTGGCAACTTAAACACACATCTGGGTGGATTGAGGCACATGGGTATTCCAGGACTTGCCTGTTTTCTTTTGGACCGCCACCCAGGCTCAAAGGGATCATGAGACTATTCATACTAGAAACTTCCGTGTGCAGCCACAAGCTATTATGGGCTCTAGCATAGTTGACTAAGTCGTGCGAACTCTTACGGTGGTAGACTAGGAGATGTAGGGGATGTAGGTGGTACGGTCTACCCAATCGTAAGGTGGTAGTGCTTCTGAAAGACTATGTCTCGGTCATCCGTCTTCTCAAACACCATGTAGTGCGAGAAACCAAACGGAGGCGATCGAGTCTTGTGGGGAAAAGTGTGCAAACCTCTGCAGAGTGTAATAAACTAATCATGGTTAGCCGTGTCCCCGGTTATGGACATCTTGAGTATCTAGTACTTGGATTATCATGTGAATCTCAATATGTTACTCTAAATTAATTTTGTTGGGTTTTGTTTAATGATGATTACTTTAATTGGGATTGAGAATGCTGCCAACCATTCTCAATGTTTAACAACCACCATGATAGTTAAATAAATTTATTCCTTTGAAGTAGGGAAAAATTGGCTTTACGCAAAACTGTAACCATAGAGCTTTCCACCAGCCAAATATGCATGTAGTATAGCTGTTTCATTCCTTTAATCTCTATGTGTTACCTTGCCAGCATATTCCATGTGCTGACCCATTTCGGGCTGCAACGTTAATGTTGCAGACTTTTCAGACGACGATTAAGGAGTTTTTAGGTCGTGGTTCTATACTCAGTGATGCCGTTGGAGTTGATGGACTCACTTATCTTCCAAGCCTTCCGCTATTATCGTTATTAGATGGCCTTAAGCCATATTTATTGTAATAAGTTCTCTTTTGAGACACTCGATGTAATAAGTGTGTGATTGCTACTCTGCTATAAATCCTCCGAGTACTGTGTGGTGTCAGCATTACTGATCCAGGGATGACACCGGAGCACAGAGATCAGACTGTTTGAGGTTCGATCGCTACATTCAATGAGTATATACCTTGATAAGATTTTGAAGGAGTTCAAAATGTGTTGGAAATATGCCCTAGAGGCAATAATAAATTGGTTATTATTATATTTCCTTGTTCATGATAATCGTTTATTATCCATGCTAGAATTGTATTGATAGGAAACTCAGATACACGTGTGGATACATAGACACCACCATGTCCCTAGTAAGCCTCTAGTTGACTAGCTCGTTGATCAATAGATGGTTACGCTTTCCTGACCATGGACATTGGATGTCATTGATAACGGGATCACATCATTAGGAGAATGATGTGATGGACAAGACCCAATCCTAAGCATAGCACAAGATCGTGTAGTTCGTATGCTAAAGCTTTTCTAATGTCAAGTATCATTTCCTTAGACCATGAGATTGTGCAACTCCCAGATACCGTAGGAATACTTTGGGTGTGCCAAACGTCACAACGTAACTGGGTGACTATAAAGGTGCACTACGGGTATCTCCGAAAGTGTCTGTTGGGTTGGCATGAATCGAGACTGGGATTTGTCACTCCGTGTGACGGAGAGGTATCTCTGGGCCCACTCAGTAGGACATCATCATAATGTGCACAATGTGATCAAGGAGTTGATCATGGGATGATGTGTTACGGAACGAGTAAAGAGACTTGCCGGTAACAAGATTGAACAAGGTATCTGGATACCGACGATCGAATCTCGGGCAAGTACAATACCGCTAGACAAAGGGAATTGTATACGGGATTGATCGAATCCTCGACATCATGGTTCATCCGATGAGATCATCGTGGAACATGTGGGAACCAACATGGGTATCCAGATCCCGCTGTTGGTTATTGATCGGAGAACGTCTCGGTCATGTCTGCATGGTTCCCGTACCCGTAGGGTCTACACACTTAAGGTTCGATGACGCCAGGGTTATAAGGAATAGATATACGTGGTTACCGAATGTTGTTCGGAGTCCCGGATGAGATCCCGGACGTCACGAGGAGTTCCGGAATGGTCCGGAGGTAAAGATTTATATATGGGAAGTCCTGTTTTGGTCACCGGAAAAGTTTCGGGTTTTATCGGTAACGTACCGGGACCACCGGGAGGGTCCCGGGGGTCCACCAAGTGGGGCCACCAGCCCCGGAGGCTTGCACGGGCCAAGAGTGGTAAGGGACCAGCCCCTGAGTGGGCTGGTGCGCCTCCCACAAGGCCCAAGGCGCAAGGGAGTGGGAAGGGGGGCAAACCCTAGGGCAGATGGGCCCTAAGGCCCACCCTGGTGCCCCTCCCCCTCTCCCCTCCCCTTGGCCGCCCCTAGATGGGATCTAGGGGGCTGCCGCCACCCCTAGGGAGGGAACCCTAGGTGGGGGCACAGCCCCTCCCCTTCCCCTATATATAGTTGAGGTTTGGGCTGCCCAAGACACACGAGTTCCTCTCCCCGTTGGTGCAGCCCTACCTCTCTTTCTCCTCGTCTCTCGTAGTGCTTGGCGAAGCCCTACTGGATCACCATGCTCCTCCACCACCACCACGCCGTTGTGCTGTTGCTGGATGGAGTCTTCCTCAACCTCTCCCTCTCTCCTTGCTGGATCAAGGCATGGGAGACGTCACTGGGCTGTACGTGTGTTGAACGCGGAGGTGCCGTCCGTTCGGCACTAGGATCTCCAGTGATTTGGATCACGACGAGTACGACTCCTTCAACCCCGTTCTCTTGAACGCTTTCGCATAGCGATCTACAAGGGTATGTAGATGAACTCTCCTTCCCCTCGTTGCTGGTTTCTCCATAGATAGATCTTGGTGACACGTAGGAAAATTTTGAATTTCTGCTACGTTCCCCAACAGTGGTATCAGAGCTAGGTCTATTGTGTAGATTCTATGCACGAGTAGAACACAAAGTAGTTGTGGGCGTTGATTTTGTTCAATATGCTTACCGTTACTAGTCCAATCTTGTTTCGACGGTATTGTGGGATGAAGCGGCCCGGACCAACCTTACACGTACGCTTACGTGAGACCGGTTCCACCGACTGACATGCACTAGTTGCATAAGGTGGCTGGCGGGTGTCTGTCTCTCCCACTTTAGTCGGATCGGATTCGATGAAAAGGGTCCTTATGAAGGGTAAATAGCAATTGGCATATCACGTTGTGGTTTTTGCGTAGGTAAGAAACGTTCTTGCTAGAAACCCATAGCAGCCACGTAAAACATGCAAACAACAATTAGAGGACGTCTAACTTGTTTTTGCAGGGTATGCTATGTGATGTGATATGGCCAAGAAGAATGTGATGAATGATATGTGATGTATGAGATTGATCATGTTCTTGTAATAGGAATCACGACTTGCATGTCGATGAGTATGACAACCGGCAGGAGCCATAGGAGTTGTCTTATTTATTATATGACCTGCGTGTCATTAAACAAACGCCATGTAATTACTTTACTTTATTGCTAACCGTTAGCTGTAGTAGTAGAAGTAATAGTTGGCGAGACAACTTCATGAAGACACGATGATGGAGATCATGATGATGGAGATCATGGTGTCATGCCGGTGACGATGATGATCATGGAGCCCCGAAGATGGAGATCAAAAGGAGCAATATGATATTGGCCATATCATGTCACTATTTGATTGCATGTGATGTTTATCATGTTTATACATCTTATTTGCTTAGAACGACGGTAGTAAATAAGATGATCCCTCATTAAAATTTCAAGAAAGTGTTCCCCCTAACTGTGCACCGTTGTGAAAGTTCGTCGTTTCGAAGCACCACGTGATGATCGGGTGTATAGATTCTTACGTTCGAATACAACGGGTGTTGACGAGCCTAGCATGTACAGACATGGCCTCGGAACACACGCGAAACACTTAGGTTAACTTGACGAGCCTAGCATGTACAGACATGGCCTCGGAACACAAGAGACCGAAAGGTCGAGCATGAGTCGTATGGTAGATACGATCAACGTGAAGATGTTCACCGATGATGACTAGTCCATCTCACGTGATGATCGGACACGGCCTAGTTGACTCGGATCATGTAATCACTTAGATGACTAGAGGGATGTCTATCTGAGTGGGAGTTCATAAGATGAACTTAATTATCCTGAACATAGTCAAAAGGTCTTCGCAAATTATGTCGTAGCTCGCGCTTCAGTTCTACTGTTTAGATATGTTCCTAGAGAAAATTTAGTTGAAAGTTGATAGTAGCAATTATGCGGACTAGGTCCGTAAACTGAGGATTGTCCTCATTGCTTCACAGAAGGCTTATGTCCTTAATGCACCGCTCAATGTGCTGAACCTCGAACGTTGTCTGTGGATGTTGCGAACATCTGACATACACATTTTGATAACTACGTGATAGTTCAGTTAAACGGTTTAGAGTTGAGGCACCGAAGACGTTTTGAAACGTCGCGAAACATATGAGATGTTTCGAGGGCTAAAATTGGGATCTCAGGCTCGTGCCCACGTCAAGAGGTATAAGACCTCCGACGATTTTCTTAGCCTACAAACTAAGGGAGAAAAGCTCAATTGTTGATCTTGTGCTCAGATTGTCTGAGTACAACAATCATTTGAATCGAGTGGGGGTTGATCTTCCAGATGAGATAATGATGTTTCTCCAAAGTCATTACCACCAAGATGCTAGAGCTTCGTGATGAACTATAACATATCGAGGACATATATGATGATCTTTGAGATATTCGTGATGTTTGACACCACAAAAGTAGAAATCAACAAGGAGCATCAATTGTTGATGGTTGGTGAAACCACTAGTTTCAAGAAGGGCAAGGGCAAGAAGGGATACTTCATGAAACAGCAATTCAGCTGCTGCTCTAGTGAAGAAACCCAAGGTTGAACCCAAACCCGAGACTAAGTGCTTCTGTAATAAGGGGAACATCCACTAAAGCAGAACCACCCTAGATACTTGGTAGATGAGAAGGCTGGCAAGGTCGATAGAAGTATATTGGATATACATTGTGTTGATGTGTACTTTGCTAGTACTCCTAGTAGCACCATGGTATTAGATACCGGTTCGGTTGCTAAGTGTTAGTAACTCGAAATAAAAGCTACGGAATAAACGGAGACTAGCTAAAGGTAAGCTGGCGATATGTGTTGGAAGTGTTTCCAATGTTGATATGATCAAATATCGTACGCTCCCTCTACCATCAAGATTGGTGTTTGCGTTGAGCGTAGACATGATTGGATCATGCCTATCGCAATACGGTTATTCATTTAAGGAGAATAATGGTTACTCTGTTTATTTGAATAATACCCTCAATGGTCTTACACCTAAAATGAATGGTTTATTGAATCTTGATCGTAGTGATACACATGTACATGCCAAAAATATAAGATAGTAATGATAGTACCACCTACTTGTGGCACTGCCACGTAAGTCATATCGGTATAAAACGCATGAAGAAGCTCCATGTTGATGGATCTTTGGGCTCACTCGTTTTTGAAAAGTTTGAGACATGCAAACCATGTCTATTGGTATATATGCATGAAGAAACTCCATGCAAATGGACCGTTTGGACTCACTTGATTTTGGAATCACTTGAGACATGCAAATCATACCACATGGGCAAGATGACTGAAAGCCTCGTTTTCAGTAAAATGGGACTAAAAAGCAACTTGTTGGAAGTAATACATTTTGATGTCTGCAGTCCAATGAGTGCTAAGGTGTGTAGTGGATATCGTTATGTTCTTACTTCACAGATGATTTGAGTAGATGTTGAGTATATTTACTTGATGAATCACGAGTCTGAGTTATTGAAAGGTTCAAGTAATTTTAGGGTGAAGTTGAAAGATCGTCGTGACAAGAGGATAAAAGATCTATGATATGATCATAGAGATGAATATCTGAATTACGAGTTTGGCATAGAATTAAGACATTGTGGAAATTGTTTCACAACTAATACAGCCTGGAACACCATAGTGTGATTGTGTGTCCGAACATCATAACTGCACCCTATTGGATATGATGCATACCATGATGTCTCTTATCGAATTACCACGATAGTTTATGGGTTAGGCATTAGGGACAACCACATTTACTTTAAATAGGGCACCACGTAATTCCGATGAGATGACACCGTATGAACTATGGTTTAGAGAAACCTAAGCTGTCATTTCTTAAAAGTTTGGGGCTGCGACGCTTATGTGAAAAAGTTTCAGGCTGATAAGCTCGAACCCAAAGCGGATAAATGCATCTTCATAGGACACCCAAAACAGTTGGGTATACCTCCTGTCTCAGATCTGAAAGCAATAAGGGATTGTTTCTAGAATCAGGTCCTTTCTCGAGGAAAAGTTTCTCTCGAAGGAATTGAGTGGGAGGATGGTGGAGACTTGATGAGGTTATTGAACCGTCACTTCAACTAGTGTATAGCAGGGCACAAAGAGTTGTTCCTATGGCTCATACACCAATAGAAGTGGAAGCTTATGATATTGATCATGAGACTTCGGATCAAGTCACTCCCAAACCTCGTAGGATGACAAGGATGCGTACTACTTCAGAGTGGTACGTAATCCTGTCTTGGAAGTCATGTTGCTAGACAACAATGAACCTACGAGCTATGGAGAAGCGATGGTGGGCCCGGATTCCGATAAATGGCTCGAGGCCATACCGAGAGAGGATCCATGTATGAAAACAAAGTGTAGACTTTGGCAGAATGACTCGATGGTCGTAAGGCTGTTGAGTACAGATGGATTTTAAAAGGAAGACGACAATGATGGTAAGTATCACCATTAAGAAAGCTCGACTTGTCGTTAAGATGTTTTCCGACAAGTTCAAGGAGTTGACTGCGATGAGGCTTTCTCATTCGTAGCGATGCTAAGAGTCTGTTGGAACTGTATTAGCGATTACTGCATTATTTATGAAATCTTGCAGATAGGATGACAAAACATTGTTTCCTCGACGATTTTCTTGAGGAAAGGCTGTATGTGAAACAACCGGAAGGTTTTGTCAATCCAGAAAGATGCTAATAAGTATGCAAAGCTCCAGCAATCCTTCTAAGGACTGGAGTAAGCATCTCGGAGTTGGAATGTATGCTTTGATAATGATCAAAGATTTTGGGTTTGTACAAAGTTTATGAGAAACTTGTATTTCCAAAGAAGTGAGTGGGAGCACTATAGAATTTCTGATGAATATATGTTGTTGACATATTGTTGATCAGAAATGACGTAGAATTTCTGGAAAGCATATAGGGTTATTTGGAAAGTGTTTTTTGATGGAAAGCCTGGATTAAGCTACTTGAACATTGAGCATCAAGATCTATAAGGATAGATCAAAACGCTTAATGGTACTTTCAAATGAGCACATACCTTGACATGATCTTGAAGGTGTTCAAGATGGATCAGTCAAAGAAGGAGTTCTTTCCTGAGTTGTAAGGTATGAAGTTGAGACTTAAAGCTCGAGCACGGCAGAAGAAAGAGGAAGGACGAAGGTCGTCCCCTATGCTTTAGTCATAGGCTCTATACGGTATGCCATGCTGAGTACCGCACCTGAAGTGTGCCTTGCCATGAGTCAGTCAAGGGGTACAAGAGTGATCCAAGAATGGATCACAGGACAGCGGTCAAAGTTATCCTTAGTAACTAGTGGACTAAGGAATTTTCTCGATTATGGAGGTGGTAAAAGAGTTCGTTGTAAAGGGTTACGCTGATGCAAACTTTGACACTAATCCAGATTACTCTGAGTAGTAAAATGGATTCGTATAGTAGTAGAACAGTTATTTGGAATAGCTCCAAATGTAGCATAGTAGTTGCATCTACAAGATGACATAGAAATTTGCGAAGTACATACGGATCTGAAAAAATTCAGACCTGTCGACTATAACATCTCTCACAAGCATAACATGATCAAACCCAGAACTCATCGAGTGTTAATCACATGGTAATGTGAACTAGATTATTGACTCTAGTAAACTCTTTGGGTGTTAGTCACATGGGGATGTGACCTTGAGTGTTAGTCACATAGCGATGTGAACTGGATTATTGACTCTAGTGCAAGTGGGAGACTGTTGGAAATATGCCCTAGAGGCAATAATAAATTGGTTATTATTATATTTCCTTGTTCATGATAATCGTTTATTATCCATGCTAGAATTGTATTGATAGGAAACTCAGATACATGTGTGGATACATAGACAACACCATGTCCCTAGTAAGCCTCTAGTTGACTAGCTCGTTGATCAATAGATGGTTACGCTTTCCTGACCATGGACATTGGATGTCATTGATAACGGGATCACATCATTAGGAGAATGATATGATGGACAAGACCCAATCCTAAGCATAGCACAAGATCGTGTAGTTCGTATGCTAAAGCTTTTCTAATGTCAAGTATCATTTCCTTAGACCATGAGATTGTGCAACTCCCGGATACCGTAGGAATACTTTGGGTGTGCCAAACATCACAACGTAACTGGGTGACTATAAAGGTGCACTACGGGTATCTCTGAAAGTGTCTGTTGGGTTGGCATGAATCGAGACTGGGATTTGTCACTCCGTGTGACGGAGAGGTATCTCTGGGCCCACTCAGTAGGACATCATCATAATGTGCACAATGTGATCAAGGAGTTGATCACGGGATGATGTGTTACAGAACGAGTAAAGAGACTTGCCGGTAACAAGATTGAACAAGGTATCTGGATACCGACGATCGAATCTCGGGCAAGTACAATACCGCTAGACAAAGGGAATTGTATACGGGATTGATCGAATCCTCGACATCATGGTTCATCCGATGAGATCATCGTGGAACATGTGGGAACCAACATGGGTATCCAGATCCCTCTGTTGGTTATTGATCGGAGAACGTCTCGGTCATGTCTGCATGGTTCCCGAACCCGTAGGGTCTACACACTTAAGGTTCGATGACGCCAGGGTTATAAGGAATAGATATACGTGGTTACTAAATGTTGTTTGGAGTCCCAGATGAGATCCCGGACATCACGAGGAGTTCCGGAATGGTCCGGAGGTAAAGATTTATATATGGGAAGTCCTGTTTTGGTCACCGGAAAAGTTTCAGGTTTTATCGGTAACATACCGGGACCACCGGGAGGGTCCCGGGGGTCCACCAAGTGGGGCCACCAGCCCCGGAGGCTTGCATGGGCCAAGAGTGGTAAGGGACCAGCCCCTGAGTGGGCTGGTGCGCCTCCCACAAGGCCCAAGGCGCAAGGGAGTGGGAAGGGGGGGCAAACCCTAGGGCAGATGGGCCCTAAGGCCCACCCTGGTGCGCCTCCCCCTCTCCCCTCCCCTTGGCCGCCCCTAGATGGGATCTAGGGGGCTGCCGCCACCCCTAGGGAGGGAACCCTAGGTGGGGGCGCAGCCCCTCCCCTTCCCCTATATATAGTTGAGGTTTGGGCTGCCCAAGACACACGAGTTCCTCTCCCCGTTGGTGCAGCCCTACCTCTCTTTCTCCTCGTCTCTCGTAGTGCTTGGCGAAGCCCTACTGGATCACCATGCTCCTCCACCACCACCACGCCGTTGTGCTGCTGCTGGATGGAGTCTTCCTCAACCTCTCCCTCTCTCCTTGCTGGATCAAGGCATGGGAGACGTCACCGGGCTGTACGTGTGTTGAATGTGGAGGAGCCGTCCGTTCGGCACTAGGATCTCCGGTGATTTGGATCACGACGAGTATGACTCCTTCAACCCCGTTCTCTTGAACGCTTCCGCATAGCGATCTACAAGGGTATGTAGATGAACTCTCCTTCCCCTCGTTGTTGGTTTCTCCATAGATAGATCTTGGTGACACGTAGGAAATTTTTGAATTTCTGCTACGTTCCCCAACAAAATGGACCAGTCAAAGAAGGAGTTCTTGCCTGAGTTGTAAGGTATGAAGTTGAGTAAGACTCAAAACCCGATCACGGCAGAAGATAGAGAGAGAATGAAAGTCATTCCTTATGCCTCAGCCATAGGTTCTATAAAGTATGCCACGCTGTATACCAGAGCTATTGTGTACATTGCAATGAGTTTGGCAAAGGGGTACAATAGTGATCCAGGAGTAGATCACCGGACATCGGTCAAAATTATCCTTAGAAGACTAAGGAGATATTTCTCGGTTATGGAGGTGATAAAGAGTTTGTCGTAAAGAGTTACGTCGATGCAAGCTTTGACACCGATCTGGATGACTCTGAGTCTCAATCTGGATACATATTGAAAGTGGGAGCAATTAGCTAGAGTAGCTCTGTGCAGAGCATTGTAGACATAGAAATTTGCAAAATACATACGGATCTGAATGTTGCATACCCGTTGACTAAACTTCTCTCACAAGCAAAACATGATCACATCTTAGTACTCTATGGGTGTTACTCACATAGCAATGTGAACTAGATTATTGACTCTATTAAACCCTTTGGGTGTTGATCACATGGCGATGTGAACTATGGGTGTTAATCACATAAAGATGTGAATATTAGTGTTAAATCACAAGGCGATTTGAACTAGATTATTGACTCTAGTGCAAGTTGGAGACTGAAGGAAATATGCCCTAGAGGCAATAATAAAGTTGTTATTTTTATATTTCCTTATATAATGATAAATGTTTATTATTAATGATAGAATTGTATTAACCGGAAACTAGATACATGCGTGGATACATGATGCCTACTACGCAACTTTATTCTTGTAGACACGTGTTGGGCTTCGAAGCATAGAGTTTTGTAGTACAGTATCAATTTTCCCTCAAGTGGATGACCTAAGGTTTTTCGATCCGCGAGAGGTGTAGGATGAAGATGGTCTCTCTCAAACGACCCTGCAACCAAATATAAGAAATCTCTTGTGTCCCCAACACGCCCAATACAATGGCAAATTGTATAGGTGCACTAGTTCAGCGAAGAGATGGTGATAAACGTGTAATATTGATGGTAGAAATATATTTTTATAATCTGAATAAATAAAAAAGCAAGGTAGCAATTAGTAAACGGGCACAAAAATGGTATTGCAATGCTTGAAAATGACGCCTAGGGTCCGTACATTCGCTAGTGCAATCTCTCAACAGTGCTAATATAATTGGATCATATAACCATCCCTCAACGTGCAACGAAGAATCACTCCAAAGTTCCTATCTAGCGGAGAACATAAGAATAAATTGTTTGTAGGGTATGAAACCACCTCAAAGCTATTCTTTCCGTTCGATATAGTCAAGAGTTCGTACTAAAATAACACAAAGCTATTCTTTCCGTTCGATCTATCCTTGAGTTCGTACTAAAATAACACCAAAGCAAATTATATTCACAATACTCAATCCAACACAAAGAACTTCAAAGATTGCCCCAAGATTTCTATCGGAGAAACAAAGACAAGAACGTGCATCAACCCCTATGCATAGATTACCCCAATGTCACCTCAGGAATCCGCGAGTTGAGTGCCAAAACATATATCAAGTGAAATAATACGATACCCCATTGTCACCACGAGTATTCAATTGCAAGAAATATATCAAGTGTTCTCAAATCCATAAAAGTATTCAATCTGATAACAACGAAATCTCAAAGGGAAAACTCAATTCATCACAACAAGATAGAGAGGGGAAAACACCATATGATCTGACTATATTAACAAAGCCCGCAATGCATCAAGATCGTGACATCTCAAGAACATGAGAGAGAGAGATTAAACACATAGCTACTGGTACAAACCCTTAGCCCCGAGGGTGGACTACTCCCTCCTCATTGTGGTGGCCGTTGGGATGATGAAGATGGCCACAGGAGATGATTCCCCCCTCCGGCAGGGTGCCGGAATGGGGTCTAGATTGGTTTTCGGTGGCTACAAAGCCTGGCGGCGGCGGAACTTCTGATCTAGGTTAACCCTGAAGGATTTTGGAATATTTGTGAATTTATAGGGTAAAGAGGGGGTGCGGGAGGCCACCGAGGTGGGCACAACCCACCTGGGCATGCCTGGGCCCCCATGCGTGCCCTGGTGGGTTGTGCCCCCCTCGGGGCACCCCCCATGTGCTGCTTTGGCCCATCTTATGTGTTCTAGTCCATAAAAAATCTCCAGCAAGATTCACGGTGTTTGGACTCCGTTTGATATTGATTTCCTGCGATGTAAAAAACAAGCAAAAAACAGCAACTGGCACTGGGCACTGGGTCAATAGGTTAGTCCCAGAAAATGATATAAAGTTGCTATAAAATGATTTTAAAACATCCAATAATGATAAAATAATAGCATGAATACTTCATAAATTATAGATACGTTGGAGACGAATCAATACATAGACAAACACAGTGTCCCTAGTATGCCTCTACTTGACAAGCTCGTTAATCAAAGATGGTTAAGTTTCCAGATCATAGACATGTGTTGTCATTTGATGAACGGGATCACATCATTAGGAGAATGATGTGATGGACAAGACCCATCTATTAGCTTAGCATAACGATCGTTAAGTTTTATTGCTATTGCTTTCTTCATGACTTATACATATTCCTCTGACTATGAGATTATGCAACTCCCGAATACCGGAGGAACACCTTGTGTGCTATCAAACGTCACAACATAACTGGGTGATTATAAAGATGCTCCATAGGTGTCTCCGAAGGTGTTTGTTGGGTTGGCATAGATAATTATTAGGATTTGTCACTCCGAGTATCGGAGAGGTATCTCTGGGCCCTCTCGGTAATGCACATCACTATAAGCCTTGCAAGCAATGTGACTAATGATTTAGTTGCGGGATGATGCATTACGGAACGAGTAAAGAGACTTGCCGATGATGAGATTGAACTAGGTATGAGGATACCGATGATCGAATCTCGGGCAAATAACATATCAATGACAAAGGGAATAACATATGTTGTTATTGCGGTTTGACCGATAAAGATCTTCGTAGAATATGTAGGAACCAATATGATCATCCAGGTTCCACTGTTGGTTATTGACCGGAGATGTGCCTTGGTCATGTCTACATAGTTCTCGAACCCGTAGGGTCTGCATGGTTAACATTCGATGACAATTTGTATTATGAGTTATGTGTTTTGGTGACCGAAGATTGCTTGGAGTTCTAAATGAGGTCACGGACATGACGAGGAGTCTCAAAATAGCCGAGAGGTAAAGATTGATATATTGGAAGGTGGTATTCGGACACCAGAATGGTTTCGAGTGGTTCAGGTATTTTTCCGGAGTACCGAGGGGTTACCGGAACCCCCCGGGGGAAGTCATGGGCCACATGGGCCATGGGAGAGAGAGGGGACAAACCACAAGGGGGAGGCCCCCCCCCAAGGGGAGTCCGAATAGAACAAGGGGAGGGGGCGCGACCCCCCTTTCCCTCTCCCTCTCCTATCCTTCCCCTTTTCCATCCGATGAGAAAGGAAAAAGAGGGGGGCCGAATCCTACTACGAGTGGAGTCCTAGTAGGACTCCCCCCTTGGCGCGCCCCCTCTAGGTCGGCCTCCTCCCTCTCCTCCTTTATATACGGTGGCAGGTGCACCCCATAACACAACAATTATTCTCTTAACCGTGTGCGGTGCCCCCTCCACAGTTTACTCCTCCGGTCATAGCGTCGTAGTGCTTAGGCGACGCCCTGCGCGGATCACATCACCATCACCGTCACCACGCTGTCGTGCTGACAAAACTCTCCCTCCACCCTCTACTGGATCACGAGTTCGAGGGACGTCATCGAGCTGAACATGTGCTGAACTCGGAGGTGCGGTACGTTCGGTACTAGATTGGTTGGATTGTGAAGACGTTCGACTACATCAATTGCGTTAACCTAACGCTTCCTCTTTCGGCCTACGAGGGAACATGGACACACTCTCCCCCTCTTGTTGCTATGCATCTCCTAGATAGATCTTGAGTGATCGTAGGGAAATTTTTGAAATTGCATGCTACGTTCCCCAACATATCTCTATCATATCTCACTTTTGCAAGTAACCGTGAAGGGATTGACAACCCCTTTATCGCGTTGGGTGCAAGCTGTTTGATTGTTTGTATAGGTATTCGATGATTTGTGCGTTGTCTCCTACTGGATTTGTCATGGTTTTGTCACGACAGATGTCCTCGGGAAAGGACTTAGTCGTGGAGCCATCGCTACGGGTTAGCTTAAAGGGGTTTAAAGCGGACAAAGGACGCGAGAGTTTATACTAGTTCGGCCCCTTACGATGAAGGTAAAGGTCTACTCCAGTTGTGATGGAATTGCTAGGGTTTCGATGACCAGGGAGCGAATCCGCTTTGCCTGGCTCTCGAGTTGTTGTGTGTTGTCCCTAAACCACCACCGGGTCGCCCCTTTATATACATAGGTCGACGCCCGCCGGTTTACAGAGTCCCGAGGCTGGATCATAAACATGTCCGGCTCGGTCTCTACTCCTATCTTATCATACAAGTATACATCAATGTCGGTTTATGTCTACAGGCCTTAACCCACCTTTGGGCCTTGGGCCTCCATGAAGCGCCATCATTAATATCTTCATGGGCTTCAAATAAGGTAATCATCATGGGGATAACCCGACCTCTCCTGGCCGGTTTATGTCCAGTAGTAATATCCCCAACATTAGGCCCCAGATTGATTTGAACTTGTTCATGTCAATCTTCAGCACTTAGAAAAATTCCTCCCCTTGCACCTTCGCATGGATCTTGTAAACCGCCATGACGTCATCCTCCAGATTTGTAGTAAACCGCCGTGACATCACCTGTTCATTTAAAGCCGAAGATACCCCTTTTATTAATGAGCATCCAACAATCGAAGCGACTACCTCGTTATACATCCATTTTTTGGGCCCCTCGATTCCTACTCCTGTCGCTTATCTCTTTGTCCTTATAAATAGGGCGGAGGATCCCTTTCCTTTTCTTTCCTTTGCCTTTTCCTCTCTTCTTCCTCCTCGCGACGCCTCTGCGCCCGAGCGCCGCCGCCATCGTCGAGCTTCGCCTCTGCCTCACCGTCGGCCGCTGCATCAACTTGATCACACCAGAGAGACGCGGCGCACCTCCGCTGCTTCAACAGCTACTGTAAGTCTTTCCCTCTTTCCTCTGTAGATCCACTTATGGTTCATACGGGTTCATGGCGCTCTCTTCTTGTTCTTCGTCAGTCCATAGACAGCAGACCTCAAGCTTGACACGTTCTGTGTAGTAGCTATGGTAGTCCTTATCTCAGCCATCAAACCAAGCCTAAAACACATAAGAACTTGATATGGACCTTCTGTGAACTGCTTTAGGACCAAACTTTTTTAGGTCTAAATCTTTTTTCTTTTCCTGACTTGTGGTAGATCCAAAATACCAATGTGATTTTATGAAACCTGTTTTTCCTCACTTAGTCATTTTTGCCTTAGATCTGTATCTTCCTTATCTGCATAGGCGGTTTATCCTTGTAGAAAGTAATCTGTCATATGCCATTAGTCCCCTTGTAAACCGCTCATCGCTTTACCATTTATAAACGCTCCGTTGTAGGCGGTTTATAACTACCCCCGGTTTAACAATTTTACATGCTTGAATTCCTTTTTCTTAACCTGTTGCACTTTATGCGTTGTCATCTATGAATCGTAAACCGACAGTAATCTTTTCCAGCTCTTCACTTGCAATGACCAAACAATTCTATTCCTGTAACTGGGTCCCTTCCCGGGTTACTGAGGAGCAACTGGATGGATGTGTCAAAATTGGCACCTTACCGAAGAAGAGTGAAATCCAGTGGTGAGTTCCCGGTCCAGAAAACCCTCCTACCACCAGAGATGGCGAAGTAGTAGTGTTTGCTGATCACATGGGCCGTGGTTTTAAACCGCCTGGATCCAAGTTTTTCTGTGATGTACTTGCCAGCTTTCAGATCCACCCTCAAGATATTGGACCCAACTCTGTATCCAATATCTGCAACTTTCAGGTGTTTTGTGAAGCCTATCTACAAGAAGAACCGACTGTCGAGTTGTTCCGGGATTTCTTCCACTTAAACCGTTGCACTGAATTCGTAGACGGGCCTAATACTGAACTTGGTGGCATCTCCATTCGGAAAAGGAAGGATGTTAGCTTTCCTCATGCCAAACTTCACAGTCACCCAAAGGATTGGAATCAGACTTGGTTCTATTGTAAGGATACTTCTCCTGAAGATGAGAACCCTCTGCCGGGTTACCGTGCTCACTGGCTTACCAACACACATCCACTTCCGCAACGATTAACTGCCAAGGAACGGGCCTCGTATGCACCACAACTTGCCAAGCTTAGAGCTTTCATGGCCAGTGGTTTGACAGGTGTGGACTTTGTTCGTTGTTGGCTATCCTGGAGTATCTGGCCGTTAAGTCGCCGCTCCGGTTTAATGTGCGAGTATACCAGTGACTTAAAAGACTCCCAACATCATATTGACATTCAACTAACAGATGATGAAGTTACCGAGTCTGTCAAGAAAATGCTGAATGAACCAGAAGCTGTCTGTCGTAAGACCGGGCTAAGTCCCTTTTACACATGGAACAAACCGCCCACTATAAGAATTGTTTTGCTTCCACTTTACATCTGATATTCTTGAACTGTGGAACTTTTAATACTCTCTGCCCATCTTTTAAACAGGGTGATGACCTGTTCTGGAAAAAGAAACCACAGGAGAAAACGGTTAAGGCTCCTCGACTTAAAACGAAGGCTGTCAAGAAACCTGCCAAGAGGAAGGCAACTGAACCAATCGGTTTAGATCTTGATGACGACCCTGATGAACCGGACGCAGAGGTAGAACTTGATTCTCTTGGTTCACTTTCCATACACCTCATTGACAATGATATTTATTAGGATGACGCCGAGGGCAGCCAAGCTGACGACGCAGAGGTAATTATCCTTTCCTCCGGTTCAGACCCTCTGCCGACACACAAAATCCATCAAGCAATCCAGAAAGCAATATTTTCTCACCCCTAGCTTACTTGGACCCAAAATTTCTTTTGAAGAAGCAGCAACACGAAGCTTGCCGCACAACCCGACATAGCGGCCAATTAATCACTTCAACCGGTCTGCCAAATACCCCGGTTCGGAAGCGCCAATCTGAGGTCTCAAATACTTCCAATACTTCTTACCCCAAGGCGGGTTATTTCCGATAGCCTCTTAATCCATCCGATTCGAATTATCACGGAACACCACCTCCATCATCCGGTGAGCCAACTGCCACACAGCTTCCACCCCTCAAGACTGTTCCTAGGTAAATGCTTTAAGCTTTCTATTTTTGACGATTTATACTTATGTGCTATACTGATACGTATATCTTTCTCTTTCAGAGCCAAGGCCAGACCCAGTAAGAAGGGTCGTGTAGATAAACCGTCCGATGACCATGTGATTGTTGAACCGGAGACAATTCTAGAACCGGAGAGAGCAAATGCTGACGCCACGCTTGATGACCTGCCAACCCCAGATCATGTCTTTACTGAACAAGTAGAAGTTGATAGCGCAGTGCAGGCTGATAAACCGGCAAGTCCAGTCCGTACTGATGATGGACCGTCTAGTCCGGTTAAGGCTACTGATATTCCACCAACTCCAGTAAAGGCTGCTGGTGACAAGGAAGATGTTGTTACCATTACTGGCGTTGGCCACACCTCCCCTAGCCATCCTGTTGCATTAGCAAAACATAGCGCCAAAGAAGAACGTGCCGCCATGGAGAAAGGCAAATGGATCATCGATTTATCAAGCTATGCCCACCTTAATGCCCAGGAGCTCCATTCTGGTTTTTTAATCCTCCTGTACACAAACCGTGACTACGAAGCCGGTTTAGTGAACTTGATGAAGGAACGTTATGAGGTAATTACAAATCCTTTTCTCTCTTAATCCAATTGTAAGTACCAATTCCAGTAGCTCCCAAGGGCCGATTTATGATAGTAATCAAAAAACCGGGACATCATAATACCGCACCTCTCCATATTTATCCTCCAAGGGTCGGTTGATCCTTTAAAAATGAACCGGTACTTTAGCATTGTAATCTTGTAACTTTCGCCTGTGTAGTCCCCAAGGGCTGGTTTATCTTTCCAAGGTGAACCGGGACTTTAACCACTGTTACTTTGAGCAGATGTACATTAGCCCCCAAGTGCCAAGAATAATGCTTGCATTACACTTGGGACTTGAAATTATTTTCTAGAACGAAGCGAGTAGGCATTGATACGTCCATTTTGAATCATGCTTTTGTATCGATATTTATTGCATTATGGGCTGTTATTACACATTATGTCACAATACTTATGCCTATTCTCTCTTATTTTACAAGGTTTACATAAAGAGGGAGAATGCCGGCAGCTCGGATTCTGGGCTAGAAAAGGAGCAAATATTAGAGACATATTCTGCACAGCTCCAAAAGTCCTGAAACTTCACAGAAGTCATTTTCAGAATATATAAAAAATACTGAGCGCAAGAAGTTTCGGAGGGGGGCCACACCCTGCCCACGAGGGTGGGGGGCGCGCCCTACCCCCTGGGCGCGCCCCCTACCTCGTGGGCCCCCTGGTGGCCTTCCGATGCCCATCTTCTGCTATATGGAGTCTTTCGATGAGGAAAAAATTATAAGCCAGCTTTCGGGATGAGACTCTGCCGCCACGAGGTGGAACCTTGGCGGAATCAATCTAGGGCTCCGGTGGAGCTGTTCTGCTGGGGAAACTTCCCTCCGGGAGGGGGAAATCATCGCCATCGTCATCACCAACGATCCTATCATCGGGAGAGGGTCAATCTCCATCAACATCTTCACCAGCACCATCTCCTCTCAAACCCTAGTTCATCTCTTGTATCCAATTCTTGTCTCTAAGTCTGGAATTGGTACCTGTGGGTTGCTAGTAGTGTTAATTACTCCTTGTAGTTGATGCTAGTTGGTTTATTTGGTGGAAGATCATATGTTCAGATCCTATATGCATATTAATACCTCTCTGATTATGAACATGAATATGCTTTGTGAGTAGTTATGTTTTTTCTTGAGGACATGGGAGAAGTCTTGCTATTAGTAGTCATGTGAATTTGGTATTCGTTCGATATTTTGATGAGATGTATGTTGTCTCTCCTCTACTGGTGTTATGTGAACGTTGACTACATGACACTTCACCATTATTTGGGCCTAGAGGAAGGCATTGGGAAGTAATAAGTAGATGATGGGTTGCTAGAGTGACAGAAGCTTAAACCCTAGTTTATGCGTTGCTTCGTAAGGGGCTGATTTGGATCCATATGTTTCATGCTATGGTTAGGTTTACCTTAATACTTTTGTTGTAGTTGCGGATGCTTGCAATAGAGGTTAATCATAAGTGGGATGCTTGTCCAAGTAAGGAAAACACCCAAGCACCGGTCCACCCACATATCAAATTATCAAAGTACCGAACGCGAATCATATGATCGTGATGAAACCTAGCTTGACGATAATTCCCATGTGTCCTCGGGAGCACTTTTCTCTATATAAGAGTTTGTCCAGGCTTGTCCTTTGCTACAAAAAGGATTGGGCCACCTTGCTGCACTTTATTTACTTTTGTTACTTGTTGCTCGTTACCAATTATCTTATCACAAAACTATCTGTTACCTATAATTTCAGTGCTTGCAGAGAATACCTTGCTGAAAACCGCTTATCATTTTCTTCTGCTCCTCGTTGGGTTCGACACTCTTACTTGTCGAAAGGACTATGATAGATCCCCTATACTTGTGGGTCATCAGCATTAGCCCCCAAGTGCAAAGTGCATAACTTGTTATACGCTTGGTACTTCAAATATATACAACCCATTGATGATATGTCTTTTCTTTATAGGCTGAGCTGAGCAAAAAGGACGCCCAAACTGCTGATCTTCAAGAGAACATTAAATCTCAGCAAGCGGAGGCTTCTAAATCCAAGGAGGAACTGACCAATGTCTTAACAGCCATGGAGAAGCTGAAGGAAACCTTTAAGAAGGAACGTGCAGATTGGGACACAGAGATGGCCGCTTTAGCAAAGAAGGTCGAAGACGCAGAAGCATCCCTTAAACCGGTGGTCGAAGAACTGACCGGTTTAAAGCGGCAAATAAACGCTATGACATCTGCTATATTTGGTAAGTATCCTCATATGATGTTTTTCAAGTCATTTTACCTTATCAATTACCGGTTTACTGATGCTTGCAATGTCAGAGGGACCCGCATTACCCATCTAGGCTCTGACATGCGGATGAAGCTGAAGGCTGCCTATACTTTGATAGATCAACTATATTCCGGATCCCAACGGGCTATTTGCACTGCTGCTTACAACAGGCCTCCTCCAACATTGATAAAAGAAACCATCGAGAAGCTATCAATGTTGCCTGCCCAGTTGGATGAACTTAAAAAATCAGCTGCAAGGTCAGGCGCGCTGACTGCGCTAGTCCGGGCCACTACATGGATTCCAGATCTTGAACCAGTAGATATTGGCCAAGGCTATCCCGACGTGAAGGAAGACGGTTCAGAATTTAACAATGATGATCTCCAAAGGCTGACAAGGGAAATGCGACCCATAGCGAGCAAATTGGCGGATCAAGCGGATCTATCTCATTATCAGCCGTTTTATGATGCTGATCAGAAAAGATATCCTGCGCCAACACATGATGTAGAAGATCTTGTTCCGTCAATTCGTAAGCACACTTATGCCCCTGACATTGATCCTTCCACTCTTATAAGTGAAGAAGCCGTGTTCCAAGCTTTAACTGGAATCGATTGGGAAATGATTGATTTCCAGCCACTAGGTAGAGAGGAGGAGGATGCACCAACTCAAGATGACCCTCAATCTTCAAGTCGTCCTGGTGATGAATCCTGAACCGGAGGCCGGTTTAGTCTGTCGCAGCCTACCATTCTTACTGAAACAATTATCCTGTGTGGGCATTAAGACGCCTTGTAATATGCTAGTTCAAACACTTGTCTGTTATGCCATCGAGCATACTTATTTTGCTTGATACTGATAACTTGCCATGCTTTGGGGATCTTTATTATATGCATAATCCGCAGTGGCTGTATTTTAACTTGTTCCTGCATACAAGAGATTGAAATATGTTGAAGCTGATAATGAAAAAGCACTGCGGTTTACCGCTGGACGGGTCATGATGCCCAAATATATAGCCTAGGTGTAGAGCCAAGTCTGTCTAAAAACAACCAGATATAAAATAGAGAATACCAGTTACCTCGTTGTTTGACTCATAGTTGTTATAAAAGGGTGATAACACCAATCTGGGGTATAGATGACTCCTTCTAGGTTTGCCGGTTTACGATAAAACCGTACCGGGTTATGATAAACACCGGTTTTATCCATATAATACTGGTGACTTGTAGTCAAAACCAGATCGGAGCAATAAACGCTGGATTATAGCTGATCATGTACTAACAATTTAGCATTATAAGCCACGCCGGGTTGTAATAAACGCCAGTTTATTAGAAAACACTTAATCAAAAGAGAAGAAAAACTTTGCAAAAAATACAAGAAGAATATGCGAGGTTTTTCATGGGCTGTCAGGCCCTAAATCGAGGCTTTTCATGGGCTGCCAGGCCATTGAGCTAAACCATTTTTCAAAGCCTTTTAAGATGGACCTCAATCTTTAACCAATCATCGTTTTAACTTTGACAAGTTCAGGGTCTATGAGATTGACTTGTCAAATGTTCGACGGTCATACCAGGTTTACCTGGACGGAGTGGCTTACTTAAAGAGGCAGGATAACCCGGGGTTTTAGGTGAATACACCTGGCTTCCAAGCCTGGCTTGATAGCCTATTGCGAGGGTGCAGACTCTTTGTTCTTTGAGAAGCAAAGAGCCCCCAAGCAACATTTGAGCTGTGCTCGGTGGGTGCCTATGTTTGAGTTGTGCTGGTGCAACACTCTCTTTGGCCCCACATAATTTCCTTTTGGCCTTAAGCCTATCAAGAGGTGTAGCTATGGCGCAAATACAACCAAGCCCCTAGTGATTTCCCTTTGGCTTTAAGCCGATCAAGAGGTGTAGCCAAGGTTCGGATATGACCAAGCCCCCTAATGATTTTATATGTGTGACTTTATAAGCCAGATCAGTAGAACTCCGCTTTATGAATAGAAGCACCCATGTAAACATACTTGATGTAAAAACAACAGAGACCCCGCTTTAGCTGAGGCTCCGGTTTATTATATTGATCATAATATATACATTGTCATAATTATGTACATAAAAAAGATCCTATGGCTCAAGTATAGTAAGGCCGAAGATGAGCTATATTCCACGGTCGCTGGGTCTCCTCCTCCGATTTACGTGAGTCTTTGTGCTCTCGAACATCGATAAGGTAGTATGATCCATTGTGCAAATTTTTGCTGACCACAAAAGGCCCTTCCCAAGGTGGGGATAACTTGTGCATATCAGTCTGATCCTGGATGAGCCGGAGCCCCAGATCGCCTTCTTGAAAAGTTCTGGTTTTAACCCGGCGGCTGTGATAACGTCTCAGATCTTGTTGATAAATCGCCGAACATGCCGCCGCAAGATCGCACTCCTCATCTAACAGGTCCAGTGAGTCCAGACGTGCTTTTTCATTATCAGCTTCAACATAAGCCGCCACACGGGGCTAGTCATGACGTATGTCACTAGGGAGAACTGCCTCTGCTCCGTAAACCATGAAGAAAGGCGTGTAACACATAGATCTGTTTGGTGTGGTGTTGATACTCCATAACACGGAAGGTAACTCCTCCAACCAACAACCCGGCGTCCGCTTTAAGATTGGCCCTTTCTGCTTGACCATTAGATTGGGGGTGAGCCACTGATGACACGTCAAGCCGAATGTGCTCACGTTGACAAAATTCTTCCATAGCACCTGTCGGTGTCAAAACCGGCGGATCTCGGGTAGGGGGTCCCGAACTGTGCGTCTAGGCCGGATGGTAACAGGAGGCAGGGGACACGAAGTTTTACCCAGGTTCGGGCCCTCTCGATGGAGGTAAAACCCTACGTCCTGCTTGATTAATATTGATGATATGGGTATTACAAGAGTTGATCTACCACGAGATCAGAGAGGCTAAACCCTAGAAGCTAGCCTATGGTATGATTGTTGATGTGTATCTTGTCCTACGGACTAAAACCCTCCGGTTTATATAGACACCGGAGAGGGTTAGGGTTACATAAAGTCGGTTACAATGGTAGGAGATCTGAACATCTGTATCGCCAAGCTTGCCTTCCATGCCAAGGAAAGTCCCTTCCGGACATGGGACGGAGTCTTCAATCTTGTATCTTCATAGTCCAGGAGTCCGGCTGAAGGTATAGTTCGGCTATCCGAACACCCCCTAATCCAGGACTCCCTCAGTAGCCCCTGAACCAGGCTTCAATGACGACGGGTCCGGCACGCAAATTGTTTCGGCATTGCAAGGCGGGTTCCTCCTCCAAGTACTTCATAGAAGATTTTTAAACACAAAGATAGTGTCCGACTCTGCAAAATAAGTTTCCACATATTGCCTTAGAGAGAATAATAATATTAACACAAATCTAATCTGCTGACGTATTTCGTGGTGCGACACACCCTGACCAAGCCTTTATTCGAATCGTTTAATTACCCACCTCAGCGTGTTATGCAAGGTGGTTTTCTTGGCACGTCTTGTTAAAGCAGAGATCGTGTCCCCTTATTACGGGATCCTCATCAATACGGGCGTGGGTAACCCAACCGCTTCTAGGACTCCTAGATCATAGGCAAGTCCAAACGGACACGGGGAGGACGCTTGATATCCACCCTCTTTATAACGGGACAAAGCTTTTACTTTTCCTCCCGTGCTCAATCGAATCCTTCCCCCGCCTCAAGCTCAAATGCCCAAATCTCAGGTCAGGTGCTCCGAACCTTTGGTCATGTCCGGATCCAGCCTTCAAGGCCGATGGATGCCCTCCTTCGTCACGGAAGAAGACATCAAAAAGTTGAGGGAGGCCAGGTATCTGACCGCCGAAATGTCGCATCGGCTGCCTCCCTGGGGGCAGGCCGTCCCCTCTCCCAAACCCAACGAGAGCGTCGTGTTCGTCTCCCACTTCCTCCGAGGTCTAGGTTTTCCACTGGATCCTTTCGTCAGGGGCTTGATGTTTTATTATGGGCTAGATTTCCATGATCTAGCTCCGGACTCCTTCCTGCATATCATGACTTTTGTTGTCGTATGCGAGGCCTTCCTCCGGTTACCCCCCACTTTGGCTTATGGCTCAAGACCTTTGAAGTAAAGCCGAAGATGATCGAAGGGCAACATGCAGAGTGTGGAGGCGCCTCAATACGCAAGATGACGGGAGCTCCGTGGCCCAAAGGTTCCATCCCAGAGGTGTCTGCATTGTGGCAACATGAGTGGTTCTACATCACGACTCCTAGAAGTGCCAAGTGGGCGGCCGCCCCTGCTTTTCGCTCGGGCCCTCCACCACGACTGATGTCATGGATCGGCAGAGGACTGAGCTGGGGTCCATCCAAGGACGTGCCTTTACTGCAAAGCCGCATTCGAGATCTCTTCAATGAAGATCTCAGTTTGGTCACGGTAATACAAGTTTTGCTGGTTCGTCAAGTCCAGCCTTGCAAACATCGGCCCCTTCGCTTGTGGGAGTTCAATCCTGAGGGTCCGCGTGCCATTCAAAATTTTCTCGGCCTGATGCACGAGGATATGTATAAGTTATTCTTCGGTCCTCAAGTAGAGTGTCCGGAAATCACCGAGGACGTGGGCCTGAGTAGTAACCGCGCCGCCGAACAGGTAAGGAATCTTCCGGCCGAACATATTATATTTCCTTCGTTACGAAGTTATTTTTGAGAGTTTGTTTTTTTGGGACCAGGACTGGCTAACAAAGGCGAAGTTGATTCGGTGTTCAGCCCCCCTCCCTGAGGGTTTGGAGAATCCAGTATTGGAAAAGATGCTCCAGACCGCACCTTGCCCGGATCCCTTGAAGTAAGATACTTTGGAGGATGATGTGGGCGGACGCGGGCCCCCAACGCTGCCTATTCTAACCGAGGGAGCGAGCGTCTCCGTGAAGGAAGACGACCGGAAGAGGAAAAGGACTGCGCCCGGGAATTCGGAAGCCAAAGCTCCCAAACGGGAGAAGAAATCTTCCACCGGGGGCCCTACCTTGGGGGGTGTTGCTGCCGCACAAAGTCCGCGGGGGGATCAATTCTCCCGGGAGTCGTAAGTGACCCGAAAAATTTAATAGTACATATATGCCATCCTTTTCTTCTGAGAAAATAACCACCGCATACGTTTGTGCAGTTCGGGCCTTAGCCCCCCTCAAATGAGCTCATCTTCGGGGGATCTTCTTCCAGAGATGATGGAGAGCGAGACGCCTCCTCCGGACTCCTCCGCTCCGGAAGCGGGCGACCCTGAAGTGTCGTCGCGGAGGGCCTCACCGAGTCCGGTGAGGCCAGAAGGTAATCCTATTGACCCTGAGGCTCCCAGTGTCCGGCTCCCGAAGAGAGCAGACAAAAGAGTCCGGCACCGTCTAGTGTGCGATCGGACATTCTGAGGAAGTTGGTGGGGCGAGCGGCCATCTCAGATGATCACCGTGTGCTGATGAATATGGTGATGTAGAGGATATCGTCCGCCGAAAGCGGATTGCATGAAGCTTTTATGAGTCTACTGACAGGCTTTGAGGTACGTAAAAGGAATGTGTAATAGTCCTGCACATGCTAGGTGTGCCCTGTGTAGATAGTAGCCCCTGAGACTCTGGTTGTCATCGGGAACGATGACGAACGGAGGGTCATATTCCCAGGTAATAACCATACTGCCTCTATGTGCAGGAGATGGAAGCTCCGGTGTCCAGCCGGACTAGCCAGTTTGCCCGTTTAGAACGGCAGTTGGATGCGGCAGATGCCGACATCGAGCTTGTTAACAAAAGGCTTGACGAGGCGCAGGGTAAGTATCCTTGTCTGGTAAACGCCACATAGGAAGAGTATGATGCCAGTGTTTTTAACATGTTATGACTGCAGATGGAGCTGCCACTGTTGAAGCCTTGTGGGCGGAACTTGCCCGAGCCAAGGAACAAGCAAAATTGGGTAATGCGGCTGCTTTGAAGGCGGCCGAAGAGTTGCGAGCCGAGAAGGCCGCACATGGCGAGAGCCGGGATAAGATGGCCAATATGGCCGTAGAATTAAAAGCCGCCGTAGACCGTTGCCGGGCTCTTGAAAAGGAAAACCAGGTGAAGGCATCGGACCTTGAGAAGGCTGCTGCAACGGGAAAAGACCTCCGCTTTACTATGAGGGCAAAGAAGGAGGAGCTGCGGGAAGCCGGGGATATTGTAGCCGGGAGGTCCTTTATGCTGCAGAGGAAGTACGGAGATCCACGGTATGCCCCGCTGGATCGGCTGTGGAATTCGGAGGATGCGTATATGGATTTGGCGGCGAGTGCTGCCGATGCTGCCAAGTAGTTCCAGAGTCAGACGGACCGTGAAGTAGACCAGCTGTTTTGGAAGCAGTTCCTTTCTCCTGAGCGTCCGCTTTCGTTGACGGACCAATTAGCCGAATGGGCCCAACTAAATAGGTTGTCTGGACTCTCCATGAGGTCTGTTGTGGATCAGCTATGGCCGGGAAGGTCAAAACTGAGCAGCTATTTCAGCTTGGTGCAGCAGGTCCTCGATGTGGTGCCGCGCATAAATGCGATGAAGAGGTCGGCGTGCATAGAAGGCGCACGGATGGCCTTTGCCCGTGCTAAAGCATACTGGGCAGAGATGGATGCTACCACTGTTGCAGCGCAGGATTCGGCCATAGGTTGAAGGGCTGCTGAGCACTACTTTGAGGAAGTTCTTGAGGGTGCTCGTTTGATAGAGACCCAGTGCTCAAAAAATATTATGTTTGAGTGACATGTAATCTCATTGTAAGCGAAATGCTTTTATAATTTTTTATAAGGCTGCTTTTATACTTTTGCCTGAAAGTAATGTGATGCCTCCTGGGCGGCCGTTTATGTATACATGCGTATAACCTGAAAGATTGCAGTCGTCGGCTTCAACCCCCACGCATATAATACAGAGGTGTTCACAGAAACACGTGTTCACACTTAACCCAACGTCTTGGTCCTATTAAGGAGGTGATAGCGGAGCAAGCGAGGTAACCGGACTATAATGCGAACACTTTCACTTAGCCATAGGAGTTTGACAGTGGGGCTACTAGATAGCCCCTGGTGGCTCCGCACTCTCCTGATCTCGGGGTGCGTATATGCCTAGCCGGAAAGCGGCCCTTCGTTAAGGCGGAGGAATTCTAACATTCCCATGGGTCATCGAGTGGTCGACCAGTCTCATGCTAGATCATGACAGTCAGTTTTCGGCTTTCTCTACTGAGGTGCTCGTCCGGATGAACCAGGGCACAATCGCAGTAGTTCTCCTGGTGCTACCTTAGCCGGTAAAGCGTAACGTAAGGCACCAAAACATAGGAGCCGGGCAAACCCAACATTTGACCAAAGACAATGATTCGGAGCTGATGCATATAGGTCCAAACTCGTGACACCGAACACTCCCTAAGGTATTCGGTCTTTGTGGTATAAACCGGGCCTGAAGAATGGCCTTTGTAAGAAGCCCCTTGTGTCCAGGTACGTGCATTGTTCTGGCGTGGCCACATGCCAAGACATCAGCATCCTTCTCAACGGTGGATATGTATCAACAAGAGACATTAAAAAAGGTTTACGCAGGGTCTTAATCTAAAAAGAATCCTTGGGGCGGGTCCCTGCTTCACGTCTGCGTCTGTGTCTCTGTTGTGCCGTATCCTGGACGGGTGTAGCACGATGATCATCTGTAAAAGAGAGGAATTTAGGTAAAAAGGTTGTCGTGCAAAAGGATAGTTTTCTAAAGAAACCACGTATAATTCGAGATAAGAAGAAATTGCCACTCGTCTGCGTGCGTTGAGCCCCTTGTACTTTTGAAAGATAGGGGTGTGACCGTTTATTCGATATGAGTAGTGGCGCCGAACTTGATTAGTTGTGTCTGAGGTCTTGACGACCTACTGGATGCTCTTAATGGTCCGGGCGCCTTTAGTGTGCGGCTGCCAAGGCAGCTTCACTCTCTTCGGCGCGCAGAGATCGCTTGATACTTCCGTGCACTGAAATGATGCCACATGGACCGGACATCTTGAGTATTAGGGAGGCGTAGTGTGGTATTGCATTAAAGCGAGCGAAAGCTTCACGTCCGAGTAGTGCTTGATAGCCACTTCGAAATGGAGCGATGTGGAAAGTTAAAAGCTCTCGACGAAAGTTATCGGGGGAGCCGAATATAATTTGTAGTAGGAGGGAGCCCGTACAACGAGCCCCTGGGACTGGCGTTACTCCTTTAAAGGTAGTATTGCTATGGCGAAATTGTGTTGGGTCTAGCCCCATCCCGCGGATTGTATCCTGGTATATTAGGTTTAGGCTACTGCCGCCATCCATCAAGACTCGTGTGAAGTGGTATCCACCAATTACTGGGTCTAATGCCAGGGCAGCCCATCCTGCGTGCCGGATACTTGAGGAGTAATCGCGATGGTCGAAGGTGATTGGTTGAGACGACCAGTGGCGGGACTTCGCGGGGACAGGCATTTTGGTATATTTTCCTGGGAGTGCCGCGTTGTTTTTTCTCTTGATCATGTGTAACACGTTTACTATTTTGACTTCGGGTAGAAATTTCTTTTGTTCCCCTTGTCTTGCGTGGGAGGTTCGTCCTTGTCTTCACTTGGTGTATCCTTCCCCTTGTGTATGGCATTAAGCTTGCCGGACTGCTTGAAGACCCAACATTCTCTGTGGGTATGATTAGCAGGTTTGCTAGGGGTACTATGGATCTGACATACTTGGTCCAGAATTTTGTTGAGGCTGGACAGTTCATCCCTGGTGCCTTTGGAGGGCGGCTTTTGGTTTGGCCGAGGGACTTTGAATCTGGCATTTACTGTCGTGCCCTTCGTGCTGTCTTCTTTATTCCGGCGTTTGTTATTGCTGTTGTGCCATGATTTCCTGTTTCCATCTCTAACTTCAGATGTACTAGGGTTGCTGGTGCTGCATCTGGCTAGCCAGCTGTCCTCACCCGCGCAAAAGCGGGTCATGAGGTTTGTTAATGCGGCCATCGTTCTCGGCTTATTTTGGCCGAGGTGTCTGGCGAGCCATTCGTCGCGGACGCTGTGCTTGAAAGCCGCTAAGGCTTCGGCGTCCGGACAGTCGACAATCTGGTTCTTTTTAGTAAGAAACCTACTCCAAAGCTTTCGGGCTGACTCTCCGGGCTGTTGAGTTATGTGACTCAGGTCGTCCGCATCCGGAGGTCGGACATAAGTGCCTTGAAAGTTTGCCCGAAAGGCGTCTTCGAGCTCTTCCCAACTTCCAATGGAGCTTTTGGGGAGGCCTTTGAGCCAGTGACGGGCTGGCCCTTTGAGTTTGAGAGGTAAGTACTTGATGGCATGGAGATCATCCCCTCGAGCCATATGGATATGAAGGATATTGTCCTCAATCCAGCCCCCAGGGTCTGTTGTTCCGTCGTATGCCTCTATGTTTACGGGCTTGAATCCCTCTGGAAATTCATGGTCCAGCACCTCATCGGTGAAACATAGGGGGTGTGCTGCACCCCTGTAGCTGGGTGTGCCGCGTTGTTCGGATGTTTGTTGTGTTGCATTGTATGCTGGGGCGCGCTTGCGTGGTCCATAGATGGATCTTGTTGCACCGTCCTTTGGGTGCGAGCCCTCGTATGGGTCGCGTGTTGTATTGTGAGTGGCGTTGAATGCCGTTTTGTGTTGGTAGAGGGGTCGTCTATCCGACCAGGTGGCTGCTTTGATATTTGGTTGTGGGGGGTCTGAGGCCTCCTCATCGAATTCGGGTAGCGGCTTCCGCTTTGGGTAGCTCTTGGAGGGGCGATTGTCGCCGTACCTTGCTACAGTGTTGAGTATTTTGCTCCATCTGAATTGGAGCGTGTTTTGCGCGGCCTTGAGCCTCCGCTTCTGCTTTTTGAGGCTCCTTGCGGTGGCAACGAGCCTTTTACGGGCATTCTGCTGCTCCGAGTGCCTGTCCAGCGTTATGTCGTCCGGACCATTATCATTGATAGGATTTGTTTGTTCGGTTTGATTATCCGGATTGCCGTTGTCTGGCAGCGGTTCGCCCTGCTCCAGCGCTGGATCAGTGTGTTCGCTATTTCTATCGAGGCGGGATTTGGGGCGGCGCTTGCGTCGCCGCTTTGACTGTTTTTCGAGGGAACAATCCTTCGGTGCGTCCTTCCGCTCCTCGTCGTCATCTTTGGGTGCATCCACCATGTATACGTCATATGACGAGGTGGCGTTCCAGGGCTCGATAGGCGCTGGTTCTTCATCGTCTCCTTCATCGGCGTCCATACCGTCAATGTCGTCGGAGTTGAAGTCGAGCATGTCGGTTAAATCGTCGACAGTGGCTACCATGTGGGTGGTGGGTGGGCTTTGAATTTCTTCGTCGTCTGTACCCCAACCTTGCTGACCGTAGTCCGGCCAGGGTTCTCCTGACAAAGAGAAGGACTTCAGTGATTTCAGGATATCGCCGAAAGGCGAGTGCTGAAAGACGTCCACGGCCGTGAACTCCATGATCGGCGCCCAATCGGATTCGCTTGGTAGGGGCGCGGAGGATTCGGAGTCCGGAGAAGAATCCGGCTCCATGGAGTCACGAGTCTTGCAGAGTACAGGGCTGGTGTTCGGCTCAACCGCCGTTGGGATCGCAGCCCCCGAGGTGGCGTCCAACCGCCTATCCTCGATCGGCGCGGTCGGCTCCGAACTAGGGGTCGGAGCCGATGTGGGTGCGGCCTCCAGGGCACTGTTCGGCGGCAGAGCTAGATCATGCTCGTCGTGACAGTGTGGCGTGCTCGGCAGGGGTTCGAATCCGTCGAAGATCAAGTCCCCGCGGATGTCGGCCGTGTAGTTTAAACTTCCGAATCTGACCTGACGGCCAGGGGCGTAGCTTTCGATCTGCTCTAGATGGCCAAGTGAATCGGCCCACAGTGCGAAGCCGCCAAAGACGAAGATCTATCCGGGGAGGAAGGTCTCACCCTGGACTGCATCGCCATTGATGATCGTAGGAGCCATCGGGCCTGACGGCGACGGCACAGAGGAACTCTCAATGAAAGCACCAATGTCGGTGTCAAAACCGGCGGATCTCGGGTAGGGGGTCCCGAACTGTGCGTCTAGGCCGGATGGTAACAGGAGGCAGGGGACACACTACAAGAAATATGTCAACTTGTGACCACCACTATTGGTCACTGAATGGTCACAAATTTTCATTTGTGACCTTTTTGTTACCAAAAACATAAGGTCAAAAGCTGGCCGTCATAAACTGACTATAGCGACCTGTAACACCCTCGATGCGACTATAGCTCCCACGTGTCGAGGCACGACTTAGAGACATAATCGCATTGAAGGCATATGTCGCAAGTTAGGCAATTTTCACAACATCCCATGTAATATGATAAAAAAGGGGGAGATAACATAGTTGGCTTACACTCGCCACGTCAATCAAGTGCATAAATAACATTACATCATCCAAACACTCATGGCCCGACTACGGCGCCAAAATAAAAGAGAACCCAACATGCGACACGGTCCCGATCAACCCCAACTGGGCACCACTACTGATCATCAGGAAAAGAGACATAGTAACGTTGAGAGTCCTCGTCGAACTCCCACTTGAGCTCAAGCGCGTCACCTGGACCGGAAACATTAGGCCCTGCATCTGGGGTAATAGTAATCTGTGAGCCACAGGGACTCAGCAATCTCGCACCCTCGCGATCAAGACTATTTAAGCTTATAGGTAAGGCAAGGTAAAAATATGTGGAGCTGCAGCAAGCGACTAGCAAGTATGGTGGCTAACTTATTCGCAAAAGAGAGCGAGAAGAGGAGGCAAAGCACAAGCGAGAAACTAGAGAACAACCTGCGCAAACATTACTCCAACACCGTGTCCACTTCCCGGACTCCGCCGAGAAGGGGCCATCACGGTAACACACTCAGTTGATTCATTTTAATTAAGTTAAGGTTCAAGTTATCTACAACCGGACATTAACAAATTCCCATCTGCCCATAACCGCGGGCACGGCTTTCGAAAGTTCGAATCCCTGCAGGGGAGTCCCAACTTAGCCCATGACAAGTTCTCACGGTCAACGAAGGAATAGACCTCCTCCCGAGACATTCCGATCAGACTCGGCATCCCGGTTCTACAAGACAACTCCGACAATGGTAAAACAAGTCCAGCAACACCACCCGGTGTGCCGACAAATCCCGATAGGAGCTGCACATATCTCTTTCTCAGGGCACACCGGATAAGCTAAGCGTACGGGAGCTAACGTCAACCAAGTTGCCAAGGGACGGCCCCGCAGGGTGCTCTAGGTTGGACCAACGCTCAGAGGAGCACTGGCCCGGGGGTTTAAAATAAGATGACCCTTGAGTCCGCGAAACCCAAGGGAAAAGGCTAGGTGGCAAATGGTAAACCAAGGTTGGGCATTGCTGGAGGAGCTTTATTCAAGGCGGACTGTCAAGGGGTTCCCATTATAACCCAACCGCGTAAGGAACGCAAAATCCGGGAACATAACACTGATATGACGGAAACTAGGGCGGCAAGAATGGAACAAAACACTAGGCGAGAGGCCGAGCCTTCCACCCTTTACCAAGTATATATATGCATTAAGATAACAAGATAATATAATGATATCACAACAAGTAAATAAATGTTCCAACAAGGAACGGCCTCCAATCTTCACCTGCAACTAGCAACGCTATAAGAGGGGCTGAGCAAAGCGGTAACATAGCCAATCAACGGTTTGCTAGGACATGGTGGGTTAGAGGTTTGACATGGAAATTTGGGAGGCTTGAAAGCAAGTGGTAGGCATCGTAGCATTGGCATAGCAAAGAGCGAGCAAACTAGCATAGCAAAGATAGTAGTGATTTCGAGGGTATGATCATCTTGCCTGCACAATTGTCAAAGTTGACTGGATCCTCGAAAGCAAACTCAACGGGCTCCTCGTTAGCGAACTCATCTCCCGGCTCTACCCAAACAATACAAACAAGCAACAAGGACACAAATCAACCACGTGCAACTCAAACAACATGATGCAAAGATGGTATGCTATGCGGGATGCGATGCGGGATGCATATGCAAGATATGACCGAAAATACATGAACCTGGACTCAACTTGGGAATCCAAGTGTGCCACTGGAAAGATGAGATGAAATCTCTTGAAAACGATATAAAGAACGCCGGAATCGGAGTTACGGTTTGGAAATGGCAAGCGATTCAAATATGACACCGGTCTGCGATTTACAGCAAGTAGCCATCTAAATGCAATGAGATGAACATGCTACAGCACCCAAACATGACAACAAAATACATGGAAGGGATGCTTACAAGATGCTTAACAAAAGTCTAGCACTGAGCTACGGCCAATTCATCCATTAACAGGTTCAAACAAGCATGGCAAAAATGCATATGGCAAACAGATCTCAGACTTAGTGAAATTAACACTTGTCTGGAATTTCAGATCGGGTAACTCTTTTCGGAGCAACAAAACTACATGCTACAGGACCTGAACATGGCAAAGTAACGCATGGCATGGAGCTACGCAAAGAGCTTAACAAAAGTCCCTTAGTAACCTTGAGCCAAAAGGGATCAAAAAATACAATTGCAAGCATGTGAACATAGCAAAAACATAATCAGTTTTCAGACTTAGTGAAAACTGGCACATGCTGAAATATAACTCAAGTAGGCATGTTTACGAGCTCGATGCACTCACTACGGTGCAATTAATGATAAGCTAAGCATACAACCATCAAGAATACACAAAATTCAAGCTAGACATGGCAAGAACAATAGCATAGCATACACGGATCAACTACAACATCATCGGCAAAATTGCAAACAAGTTGACAATCTGCCCAGATTCACAAAGTAGCAAAAGTAGAGCTCGATTGACTCAAGCTAGGGTGCTCCATAATTGCAAACAAAGACATGTATGGATAGAGCACTACAATAATAACAAAACATCCTTACTGATCATCCTCAAAAGAGGCACGGATCACTAGGAAACAACATGAACATATGGCATCATGAGATAAACAGCTCAAGGACTTGGTGGAAATGCTAAGTCCCTGAAAACAGAATTACCAAGTGCACCACTTTGCAAGCTTGTACTAGTCACCACACGTATCACAAAAATACATGGGTTGCACCTCTGGAAAGATGATAAAACCCTTAACAAAACATATGTAGAGCATCAGGGCATATCGTGCACACATTAATCATGGCAAAAATGACAAAAAGCTAAATGGAGCAGCAGATCTGACAATTAACTGAAGTAGCCCTCTTCTAACAGAATTTCGGGCATCAAGATGAACTCAAATGAAAATGATGCAATGGAATGAAATGATGTACTCTCTGAGATGAACATTTTGATATGCTATATGCATGAATCAGAGCTACGGATGCGGAGTTATAGCATGATGAAGATGAGCACATGGATCTGGGAATTCGGGACTTAGAAGAAAATTCATCCTCCGGGAAAAGTGGATCTCGCGGATCGGGACGGAGCGGTGCGGGGACGGGCGAGGGCGTTTGGATCGGGGACCGGTGGATCTGGTCCCGATCCGGATCCGGCCGGAATCTCGCTGGAGTTCACCGGGGAGGTGACCGGAGATGGTGGTGGAGATGGCCGGCGAGCGAGGCGAGCGGGGCGGCGGCCGGAGCAACGCAGGGCGGCGGCGCGGCGAGCATCGGGCGGCGAGGCGGGCCGCGGCGGCCGGCGCGGAGGCGGCGGGGCGGCGATGACCGGGCGGCGGGGCGGCGCGGTCCGGCCGAGCCTCGGGCGCGAGGAGGCGGGGCGAGGTAGCGGGCCGTGGGGGCCGGCTCCGGGCTCCCGGGCCACGGCGGCGGCTGGCGGCGGAGGTGCCACGTGGCAGCCTGCCACTGGTGCGGGCGGGCGGCGGACGTTGTCCGGCCGGCACGGACGTGTCCGGCGCGGCGCGGTGGATTTTTTTAGGGTTAGAGGAAGGGGAAGATCCGCGAATTTCGGGACGAGACTTTAAATAGAGGTAGAGGGAGCTAGGAGAGTCCAAATGAGGTGCGGTTTTCGGCCACGCGATCGTGATCGAACGCTCTAGATGATTGAGAAGGCTTAGGTGGGTTTTGGGCCAAATTGGAGGGGTGGTGGGCTGCAACACACACGAGGCCTTTTCGGTCCCTCGGTTAACCGTTGGAGTATCAAACGAAGTCCAAATGATACGAAACTTGACAGGCGGTCTACCCGTACTAAACCAAGGCCGCTTGGCAAGTCTCGGTCCAATCCAGAAATGTTTAATCCCCACACACAAAAGAAAGGTAGAAATGACCACCGGAGGAGAATGAAGCGCCGGAATGCAAAACGGATAACGGGGAAACAGCTCGAATGCATGAGACGAACACATATGCAAATGCAATGCACATGATGACATGATATGAGATGCATGACAACGATAACAATACACGGAGGAAAAAACCTGAACCCGAGAAAATAAATTAACTTAACGCCGGAAACGGCAAGAGTTGGAGTACAAATTGGGAAAGTTACATCCGGGGTGTTACAACACTCCACCACTACGAAAGGATCTCGTCCCGAGATCTAGGACTGAAAGAACGCCGGGTACTCAGAACGGAGGTGATCCTCGCGTTCCCAGGTAGCTTCACGGTCGGAATGGTGTGACCACTTGACTTTGAGAAATTTGATTGACTTATTGCGAGTCTTGCGTTCAGTCTCTTCAAGAATAGCAACTGGGTGCTCACGATAAGAGAGATCTTCTTGGAGCTCAATGTCCTTGAAGTTGACAGTGCGGTCAGGAGTCTTGAAGCACTTTCGGAGCTGAGAGACATGGAACACGTCATGAACATTTGCAAAGTTTGAAGGAAGCTTGAGTTGATAGGCGAGGTCGCCTCTCTTGCTGACAATCTTGAAAGGTCCCACGTATCTAGGGGCAAGCTTCCCTTTGATACCGAAGCGACGAGTACCTTTCATAGGAGAGACGCGGAGGTAAACATGATCTTCGATCTGGAAAGCCAAATCACGGTGCTTACTGTCATAGTAGCTCTTCTGACGGGATTGGGCTGCTTTGAGGTTATCACGAATGACTTTGCACATTTCCTCTGCCTCTGTGATTAAGTCATTACCCAACAGCTGATGTTCACCGGTTTCACACCAGTTGAGAGGGGTACGGCACTTCCTGCCATACAGAATTTCAAATGGGGCTTTGCCCGAACTTGCTTGAAAACTGTTGTTGTAGGAGAATTCAGCATAAGGAAGACAATCCTCCCATTTCATGCCGAAGGAGATCACACAAGCCCTGAGCATATCTTCAAGAATCTGGTTGACACGCTCAACTTGACCGCTAGTTTGAGGATGGAAAGCTGTGCTGAAGCGGATGTTAGTGCCCATGGCCTTCTTAAAAGAATCCCAAAACTTGGATGTAAAGATGCTGCTACGGTCTGAAGAGATCACTTGAGGAATACCGTGCAGAGAGACAATTCGAGAGGTATAGAGTTCCGCCAATTGAGCTGCAGTGATCGACTCTTTTATAGGCAGAAAATGAGCCACTTTAGTGAGTTTGTCGATGACAATGAATATAGCATCATTGCCACGCTTGGACTTTGGAAACCTAGTCACGAAGTCCATTTCAATGTGGTCAAACTTCCATTCTGGAATGGCAAGAGGTTGGAGGAGACCACCTGGCCTTTGGTGTTCTGCCTTCACTCTTCTACAGACATCACATTCATTCACGAATTGAGCAATCTCGCGCTTCATTCGAGTCCACCAATAAGCTTGCTTAAGGTCCTGATACATCTTCGTGCTCCCAGGGTGGATGGAGAGGAGAGAATTGTGAGCCTCGTTCATGATCACTTTACGAAGTTCACCTTTGGGTACAACAATACGATCCTCGAAGAAGAGAGTGTCCTTGTCATCAAGGCGGTAGCACTTGTACTTGGGTTGACTCTTGGCAATCCCAATCTTCACATTTTTCACCATAGCATCAAGAAGCCGGGCTTGGCGAATCTGATCTTCCAAGTTAGGAGAGACTTGAAGGTTGGCGAGGAAACCTTGAGGAACAACTTGCAGATTAAGTTTGCGGAAAGCTTCACAAAGCTCGGGTTGATAAGGCTTGAGAATCAGACTGTTGCAGTAAGCCTTTCCGCTCAATGCGTCAGCAATCACATTGTCCTTTCCTGGAGTATACTCGATACTCGGATTATACTCTTGAATCATTTTGACCCATCGAGTTTTCCTGAGGTTGAGATTAGCCTGAGTGAAGATGTACTTGAGACTCTTGTGATTAGTGAAAATGTCCACTTTTCTTCCCAATAGAAGATGTCTCCAAGTCAAAAGAGCATGCACAACTGCCGCCAACTCAAGATCATGAGTGGGGTAGTTCTTCTCATTAGGCTTCAACTGGCGAGAGGTATAAGCAACAACTTTCTTCTCTTGCATCAATACTGCGCCAAGACCTTGGAGAGAGGCATCACAAAAGACCTCGTACTGTTTGGATTCATCAGGCGGAGTCAGAACTGGAGCAGTGATCAATTTCTCTTTCAAAGTGTTGAAAGCAATGTCACACTCCGGAGACCAAACCTACTTGACGTGCTTCTGGAGAAGATTAGAGAGAGGCTTTGCAATCTTAGAAAAGTTTCCAACGAATCTTCGGCAATAGCTTGCGAGACCGAGGAAGCTACGGAGTTGCTTCATGTTCTGAGGAGGTTCCCAATTCACAATTGCAGACACCTTCTCAGGATTCACGGAAATGCCCTTGGCAGAGATGATATGACCAAGATAAAGAACCTCATCGAGCCAAAATTCACACTTGGAGAACTTGGCGTAGAACTGATGTTCCCTTAGCTTATCAAGAACCAAACGCAAGTGCTTGGCATGATCTTCCTTGTTCTTGGAGAAAACCAGAATGTCGTCGAGATAGACCAAAACGAAGTCGTTGGTGTAGGCGTTGAAGATGAAGTTCATCATGCGAGAGAACGTCGGAGGAGCGTTGACGAGGCCAAAAGACATGACAGTGTATTCATATGAACCAAAGCTTGTCCTGAAAGCCGTCTTGGGAATATCTTGCTCAGGGATTCGAATCTGATGATAACCCACACGGAGATCAAGCTTGGAGAATACTTGGGCACCTTTGAGTTGTTCGAACAGCTCATTGATGTTGGGAAGTGGGTATTTGTTCTTGATGGTCTTCTTGTTCACTGGACGGTAATCAACACAAAGTCGGTCCGTTCCATCCTTCTTCTTCACAAAAAGAACACCACAACCCCACGGAGAAGAACTAGGCCGGATGAGACCCATTTTCTCTTGAATATCGAGTTGCTTCTTCAGCTCCTTCAACTCTTCAGGTCCGAGCTTGTAAGGACGTTTGCACACAGGTTCCGTGCAGGCTCAAGATCAATAACGAATTCAACTGGCCGGTGCGGAGGCATTCCTGGAAGCTCTTCTGGAAAGACGTCTTGATATTCGCAAACGACAGGAATTTGCGAGATGGCATCGAGTTCACCCTTCTCATTGAGAGAAAACAGATGGATGGTATTATCCCGAGCGGCAAAGACAATTACATCCTCAGACGAATGAGTCAATTGAATCTGCCTGGCTGCACAATCAAGCTGAGCCTTGTGCTTAGAAAGCCAATCCATTCCGAGAATAAGATCAATATCCGAGTTACAAAGGATCATTGGAGAAGCCAGAAACTTGAAGTCACCCAACATGATAGAAACATCCGGGACTACTGAAGTAGCCCTCATAGGCTTAGCCGGAGAAACCAGTCCCATAGGTTTACCCAACATTTGTGAAACGAAGTCATGCTTGGAAACAAATGATCATGACATGAAACAATGCGATGCACCAGTGTCAAAAAGAACCTTTGCGGGGACAGAGTTAACTGGAAAGTTACCCATGATGACATCTGATGAGTCCTCTGCTTGAGCTGCGTTTAGCAAGTTGACCTTAGCGTGCTTGGGGTTATGCGTGACCACAACTGTACTTGCCGATCTGACAGGAGGAGGAGGAAGAAGACGCCTCTGGTTGAAACACTTGTTGGCATAGTGACCCTTCTGTTGGCACTTGTTGCACGTGACCTCTGAAAGCGGACGGTGATACGGAGCACTCGATCTTGGAGCTTGAGACGAAGTCTTGTTCTGAAAGCCAGGGTTGGGTGGGTGGGAAGAACCACTGCCACCTTTGCTCTTCTGCTGATACGGCTGACGGAACGAAGGAGGAGGAAGCCAATACTTCTGCTGCTTGGCCACTTGAGTAGAGGAAGAAGGAGTAGCATCTCTGACTCGCTTCTTGGAAGCATCACACCTCAACTGAGCGGCCTCTTGCTTCAATGCCATGTTGTAGAACTCATCGTATCTCAAGGGCTCGAAGAGAACAAGAGCTAGCTGAATTTCTTCTCTGAGACCACCCCTGAACTGGTATATCATGCTCTTCTCATCAGGGACGTCCTACTTAGCAAAGCGAGCGAGCTTCTGAAACAACTTGTTGTATTCATAGACAGACAAAGAGCCTTGCTTCAGGTTGCGGAATTCCTCACGCTTGCTTTCAACCACGCTCTGGGGAATGTGATGAGCTCGGAAATCTCGACGGAAATCATCCCAGGTGATAACACATCCACCTCTGGAGTCCTTGTACTGCTGGAACCATTCTACAGCTTGATCTTTGAGTTGGAAGGAAGCGAACTTGACAAAGTCCTCAGGCCTGACGTTACTGCACTCGAAATGCTTGCACAGATCCACAAGCCAGTCGTCAGCATCGGTTGCCTCAACACAATTGCTGAAAGTCTTTGGCCCATTAGCAAGTAACTGGTTGAGTGTAGCAAAGTGATTCTGATAGTTGCCTTGGTTCCCTTGGTTGCCTTGATTGCGCTCTTGAAGAATTTGCATGATCAACTGTGTGTTAGCATTGGTTGCGGCCATCACAGCTTGCCATGCCTCCAGAGGAGGTGGAGGTGGTGGCGGATCAGGATTCGGAGTCGTGCGCGTTGGAGGATCCATCCTGAAGAGTTGACATCCATTAGCACAATGATAGACAAGTATTGAAGCTGAATCCAACAGAATGAAAATTGCAACATATAGTCTTCACATCCGAACAAAATGAACGAATGCATTCCTCTTGAAATGGTTACATATCTATAAATTGAGAAGCCACATAGAATTAAGGTAGAGAAATAAATCAACAAGGTACGGATCAAGAACGAATAATCGGTAAGAAATCCCAATCTCAAACCAATATCCGTGGAAGAAGAACTAGAGCTACAAGAATTCCCACCTATGAAACTCCCGAACCTTTCCGGTTATGAAATCAGGTGTTGGGGATACAGGGGAAGCATAATATCTCACCCAAACTAGCAAATCCTACATCCAGCTGTATCCATCCTTCAACACATAACCAAGAAAAACTTCGGAAACCATCTACCTCAACCTTCGAAAAGCATCCGTTATACAAGTTATGGCGATACTCCCGAACTCCCGCCCCAGTACTAGGTGGCGTCGAGGTTATCTCACCAACGAACTGCATAAAAGAGATTGTCGATGTTGGCGTACTAAACTCAGGTATTCCAGAACTGCAACGATAAAATTATGATGACAACGACTCAGAGCTCAACTCCCCGGGACACTTCCACAAAACCCCTGACAGGAGGCCCCAAGACAATGTTCTCATCATAAAACCATCGGAACGATTCCAAGATACCCGCGTGATCCTAAATTTTTTTTAGTGAAATTTGAGAAGAGAAGAGTCAAAACTCTACGTCAGGATGCCTTACCAGAGCGATGAGGAGACTGGGAAGTAAAAAGAATTCCTAAACTCTCCGATATATAATTCCTAAATGACTCAAAACATTTTTCTAGACACAACTCGGCCGCTAAAAACGATCAAGCAATGGGGCTCCTAAGGTCGGGGAAGGCTCTGATTACCAACTTGTAACACCCTCGATGCGACTATAGCTCCCACGTGTCGAGGCACGACTTAGAGACATAATCGCATTGAAGGCATATGTCGCAAGTTAGGCAATTTTCACAACATCCCATGTAATATGATAAAAAAAGGGGGAGATAACATAGTTGGCTTACACTCGCCACGTCAATCAAGTGCATAAATAACATTACATCATCCAAACACTCATGGCCCGACTACGGCGCCAAAATAAAAGAGAACCCAACATGCGACACGGTCCCGATCAACCCCAACTGGGCACCACTACTAATCATCAGGAAAAGAGACATAGTAACGTTGAGAGTCCTCGTCGAACTCCCACTTGAGCTCAAGCGCGTCACCTGGAGCGGAAACATCAGGCCCTGCATCTGAGGTAATAGTAATCTGTGAGCCACAGGGACTCAACAATCTCGCACCCTCGCGATCAAGACTATTTAAGCTTATAGGTAAGGCAAGGTAAAAATATGTGGAGCTGCAGCAAGCGACTAGCAAGTATGGTGGCTAACTTATTCGCAAAAGAGAGCGAGAAGAGGAGGCAAAGCACAAGCGAGAAACTAGAGAACAACCTGCGCAAACATTACTCCAACACCGTGTCCACTTCCCGGACTCCGCCGAGAAGGGGCCATCACGGTAACACACTCAGTTGATTCATTTTAATTAAGTTAAGGTTCAAGTTATCTACAACCGGACATTAACAAATTCCCATCTGCCCATAACCGCGGGCACGGCTTTCGAAAGTTCAAATCCCTGCAGGGGAGTCCCAACTTAGCCCATGACAAGCTCTCATGGTAAACGAAGGAATAGACCTCCTCCCGAGACATTCCGATCAGACTCGGCATCCCGGTTCTACAAGACAACTCCGACAATGGTAAAACAAGTCCAGCAACACCACCCGCTGTGCCGAAAAATCCCGATAGGAGCTGCACATATCTCTTTCTCAGGGCACATCGGATAAGCTAAGCGTACGGGAGCCAACGTAACCCAAGTTGCCAAGGGACGGCCCCGCAGGGTGCTCTAGGTTGGACCAACGCTCAGAGGAGCACTGGCCCGGGGGTTTAAAATAAGATGACCCTTGAGTCCGCGAAACCCAAGGGAAAAGGCTAGGTGGCAAATGGTAAAACCAAGGTTGGGCATTGCTGGAGGAGCTTTATTCAAGGCGGACTGTCAAGGGGTTCCCATTATAACCCAACCGCGTAAGGAACGCAAAATCCGGGAACATAACACTGATATGACGGAAACTAGGGCGGCAAGAGTGGAACAAAACACTAGGCGAGAGGCCGAGCCTTCCACCCTTTACCAAGTATATATATGCATTAAGATAACAAGATAATATAATGATATCACAACAAGTAAATAAATGTTCCAACAAGGAACGGCCTCCAATCTTCACCTGCAACTAGCAACGCTATAAGAGGGGCTGAGCAAAACGGTAACATAGCCAATCAACGGTTTGCTAGGACATGGTGGGTTAGAGGTTTGACATGGAAACTTGGGAGGCTTGAAAGCAAGTGGTAGGCATCATAGCATTGGCATAGCAAAGTGCGAGCAAACTAGCATAGCAAAGATAGTAGTGATTTCGAGGGTATGATCATCTTGCCTGCACAGTTGTCAGAGTTGACTGGATCCTCGAAAGCAAACTCAACGGGCTCCTCGTTAGCGAAATCGTCTCCCGGCTCTACCCAAACAAGACAAACAAGCAACAAGGACACAAATCAACCACGTGCAACTCAAACAACATGATGCAAAGATGGTATGCTATGCGGGATGCGATGCGGGATGCATATGCAAGATATGACCGGAAATGCATGAACCTAGCCTCAACTTGGGAATCCAAGTGTGCCACTGGAAATATGAGATTAAATCGCTTGAAAATGATATGAAGAACGCCGGAATCAGAGTTACGGTTTGGAAATGGCAAGCGATTCAAATATGACACCGGTCTGCGATTTACAACAAGTAGCCATCTAAATGCAATGAGATGAACATGCTACAGCACCCAAACATGACAACAAAATACATGGAAGGGATGCTTATAAGATGCTTAACAAAAGTCTAGCACTGAGCTACGGCCAATTCATCCATTAACAGGTTCAAACAAGCATGGCAAAAATGCATATGGCAAACAGATCTCAGACTTAGTGAAATTAACACTTGTCTGGAATTTCAGATCGGGTAGCTCTTTTCGGAGCAACAAAACTACATGCTACAGGACCTGAACATGGCAAAGTAACGCATGGCATGGAGCTACTCAAAGATCTTAACAAAAGTCCCTTAGTGACCTTGAGCCAAAAGGGATCAGAAAATACAATTGCAAGCATGTGAACATAGCAAAAACATAATCAGTTTTCAGACTTAGTGAAAACTGGCACATGCTGAAATATAACTCAAGTAGGCATGTTTACGAGCTCGATGCACTCACTACGGTGCAATTCATGATAAGCTAAGCATACAGCCATCAAGAATACACAAAATGCAAGCTAGACATGGCAAGAACAATAGCATAGCATACACGGATCAACTACAACATCATCGGCAAAATTGCAAACAAGTTGACAATCTGCCCAGATTCACAAAGTAGCAAAAGTAGAGCTCGATTGACTCAAGCTAGGGTGCTCCATAATTGCAAACAAAGACATGGATGGATAGAGCACTACAATAATAACAAAACATCCTTACTGATCATCCTCAAAAGAGGCACGGATCACTAGGAAACAACATGAACATATGGCATCATGAGATAAACAGCTCAAGGACTTGGTGGAAATGCTAAGTCCCTGAAAACAGAATTACCAAGTGCACCACTTTGCAAGCTTGTACTAGTCACCACACGTATCACAAAAATACATGGTTTGCACCTCTGGAAAGATGAAAAAACCCTTAACAAAACATATGTAGAGCATCAGGGCATATCATGCACACATTAATCATGGCAAAAATGACAAAAAGCTAAATGCAGCAGCAGATCTGACAATTAACTGAAGTAGCCCTCTTCTAACAGCATTTCGGGCATCAAGATGAACTCAAATGAAAATGATGCAATGGAATGAAATGATGTACTCTCTGAGATGAACATTTTGATATGCTATATGCATGAATCGGAGCTACGGATGCGGAGTTATAGCATGATGAAGATGAGCACATGGATCTGGGAATTCGGGTCATAGAAGAAAATCAACCTCCGGGAAAAGTGGATCTCGCGGATCGGGACGGAGCGGTGCGGGGACGGGCGAGGGCGTTTGGATCGGGGACCGGTCGATCTGGTCCCGATCCGGATCCGGCCGGAATCTCGCCGGAGTTCACCGGGGAGGTGACCGGAGATGGTGGTGGAGACGGCCGGCGAGCGAGGCGAGCGGGGCGGTGGCCGGAGCAATGCAGGGCGGCGGCGCGGCGAGCACCGGGCGGCGAGGCGGGCCGCGGTGGCCGGCGCGGAGGCGGCGGGGCGGCGATGACCGGGCGGCGGGGCGGCGCGGTCCGGCGATGGCGGCGCGGTCCGGCCGAGCCTCGGGCGCGAGGAGGCGGGGCGAGGGAGCGGGCCGCGGGGGCCGGCTCCGGGCTCCCGGGCCGCGGCGGCGGCTGGCGGCAGAGGTGCCACGTGGCAGCCTGCCACTGGTGCGGGCGGGCAGCGGGCGGTGTCCGGCCGGCACGGACGTGTCCGGCGCGGCGCGGTGGATTTTTTTAGGGTTAGAGGAAGGGGAAGATCCGCGAATTTCGGGACGGGACTTTAAATAGAGGTAGAGGGAGCTAGGAGAGTCCAGATGAGGTGCGGTTTTCGGCCACGCGATCGTGATCGAACGCTCTAGATGATTGAGAAGGCTTAGGTGGGTTTTGGGCCAAATTGGAGGGGTGATGGGCTGCAACACACACAAGGCCTTTTCGGTCCCTCGGTTAACCGTTGGAGTATCAAACGAAGTCCAAATAATACGAAACTTGACAGGCGGTCTACCCGTAGTAAACCAAGGCCGCTTGGCAAGTCTCGGTCCAATCCGGAAATGTTTAATCCCCACACACGAAAGAAAGATAGAAATGACCACCGGAGGAGAACGAAGCGCCGGAATGCAAAACGGATAACGGAGAAACAGCTCGAATGCATGAGACGAACACGTATGCAAATGCAATGCACATGATGACATGATATGAGATGCATGACAATGATAACAACACACGGAGGCAAAAACCCAAACCCGAGAAAATAAATTAACTTAACGCCGGAAACGGCAAGAGTTGGAGTACAAATTGGGAAAGTTACATCCGGGGTGTTACACGACCTTTCTTCTGGAATGGTCGTAGACGTTTATGACCAAAATACGTCTACTGTGGCGTTTTGGTCACTAGCAACCTCCACAGGCCATGTAGGCATCCAGCGTGGCAATCTGACGTGGCACAAGATTCAGCCCGGTCCAATTCGATTTTCTACATGGGCCTAGCCCAACAATTCGGCCTTTTAATGTATTTTTTCTATCAATTTTTGATCGGCTTCATGGGCCAAGCCCAACATTGCAGCCTTTTTAATTTTGGGCCGTGGCCTTTTTGTCTCAGCAGTTTCATTTTTTGATTTTTATAAAATGGGTCAGGTGGGTCCCTGTTGTTAGTCAGGTTCTAGTAACTAGGTCCCATTTGTCATGTTCTGGTAAGTGGGTCCCATTTATCAGGCTCATAATCTTCATATTTCAACTAGTATTTAAATTGGCAGACACAGAAAACACACATGATACTTCAGATGAGAGCAGCCAGATCCTTACAAGTGTAATACAGTGGCAATCACAGTAATGAGTTACAAGTGTAATACAATACTTTACAAGCTTTACAAGATCCTTAGAAGCAATCACAAACTGGCACCTGCTCCCATCATGAACATGCCAAACTCAAAACATAGTAAGATGAACAACATGCCGAACTAGCTGGACAACCATAGTTAGGGCTGGGAACAAACAAAACGGCCTTCTAGAAAACAGACAACATGCCTTCCTCGGTTGCCCTGTTACATGAATCAGTAGAGAAGGATCAAAAAAACTGGGGCAAATATATTATGAACAGACCATTCAAGAAAAGGATAGTTATTTAGAATGATAACACAAATTGAGCTAGTACCATGCTTTTTGTTCTCCAGATAGTTAAAATGAAACTCTCATACAAGAAAACAGGGAAACAATATGAAAGCTAACAGTAGGGATGCCATAGCTGTAATGAGCAAGCTATTTTGTATTTGAGAAACAAAAAATGCACCAATAATTTTTCAGAAGGCAACTGAACATCAGTGCACATATTTAGATAGAAACAAGGGCTTGAACTATACACATTAATTAGAACAGGATCGAAAAACACCAATGTATTTGACAAGTACACTGTAGGATTCAATTCGTCTTCCCCATATACAGCAACCAACAGACATCTAACATCATTATTTTACCGCAAAAGACCGGCCCATAGCAATAGAAGCATAAAATTTAAGCACGCAGGCACATTATAGCATGTAGTAATAGAAGCACAAATTTTGAGCTTGCAAGCACATTATAGCAGGTAGGGAAGTGGGAAGATGAAAATTTTTAGATGATAATTGATAACATACAGACAAACCTCATCCACACTAATACACTTATAAGACAGTTGGACAATGACACAAGCATTTCCACAAACAATTCATGTTGATGATTAAGTTGTGTAATGCATAGGGCAATTAGACTAGTGCGAACAAGAAGATAATTTACAAGTTACAAACTATAATAGCAAATGGCCAAATGTTCCAGCCAAGATCAACCAGAGCATGCAAGAGTTGGAGAGATCCACCACGGACTAAAAAAAATTACAACAGACTAGACGTGCAGGTGCATATGCTTGTGAGCAGAAAAATAATGGTACATTGACAACTTCAGTTCAGGTAAATATCACTACATGTATCAGTATACAGGCAGCAATAGTATCATCGAGCACAGAAAAATAGCAGCTTGACCCATATAAGTCATAGCTCTGAAGAGAGAAAGAAAGAATAGTTTTAGCTAGCTATGTATTCATAGTTGAGAGCTAAGCAATTTGTTTGTTTATGTTGTAACTGACAGACCTAGTACAAGAAACAAGCAAAGTGAAATAGTATTGACTAATTCGATGGCAATACAAGCTAATCTACTTAGCTAGTAGGTGACCATCCAATCCATGATGTAGTAGCAGGTGCAAATATGATATGATGTGAAGAAGAAGCTAGCTGGAGAGGTTGGGGATGTAACCAAAATTACAAACCATTGTCGGACCTCACATCACCACCGTTTTATCGTTTTATAATCAACTGGAAACTATGCAGAGCAGACCGGACAGTAAAAGAATTATCAAGCAGGGCAAAACAGCAGTGTGGCCATCAACTCATAGCCCTGAAGAAAGAAAGAACCAATAGGGTTAGCTACTTATTTATTCAGAATTGAGAGTTGAGCAATCATTAGAAAACTAAAGATACTGCTCAGCTAACTAAATAACACATGATTCAGTCACACGGTATAACTCTGACTATAATATAAGCAAAGAACTAAAGACAGTACGTACTTTGAACTCAACTGAAAGTGAGAGTGATTCAATTCTATGCAAACAATCTGATTTTATTTGTTTATATTAGTAAAAACAAGTCTATCAGGTAAGATCAAGAACACTAATACTAACACAGACATATCTTCATTTATGTGAACAAGTGTGCTTCCTTCATTAATTAGTAGGAGTAGTAATTGTTCCATGCTAATACAAGCACACGCCCTGGCCTATCAATGTCTGAATCTAATTAAATCACACCATGGACGTGTCATATCACCAAGGCAAGTACTAGTAAATCTTTGCATCATTTTTCAAGATAGATAAAAATGTAGGTGTACTCATCCTAACTAGCATTGTATAGCAGCGCTAGAGGAAAGGCGGTTGTCAGTATACTACATGGCGTGTCAAAAATGTTCCAAAGGCTAGTACGGTAAGAAAAATGAACTCTTCCCTTCAAGCAAATAAATCGTCAGTCAGTTAGGTGTAAGCTGACCATGTGTACAGAAACAAGAACATATGGATCAATATGCATTAGCAGCAACAAAAATTGACCCTAGCTAATAATATTTCACATACCCAGTAACATAATAATATGTGCATTCGACAACAGTAACAGTCCAAAAAATATGATTCATAGAAAAGAAATGAGCAATCTGTCCAAAAAAATGACATCGGGAGGGGAACAGGGAAGAGGGACTGGAAGATGGACCTTAGGAAGAGTGCCAGGGTCGAGCTTGTGCAAGGCCACTTGGTTCTCCAACGCCGACGTCCTGCAGCAAGGGAAACCACATCCATCCCGCCGCTGCTGCTCGTCGATGGCTGGGCGTCCTACATCCATCCGGCTGTAGCTGCTCATCCATGGCAGGAAACCACATCACATGTCAGTCAAGGGAAGTATTTGTGAAGTCAGCCTTGCAATCTTTTGTAATGCAGAAAACATAAGAGCCCTTCAAAGATTCGATGTGTTGGATTAGGAAGCAAGTGACCATAGTGGGGTTGCCGGGGTTGAAAACTTAACACATACAAATCATCAGTTTACAAAGTAGGCTACTGCATTACTGCTTGAAATGAAGTACTTAACATTTGAATTGCTTCAATGAAGTCCTTAACACTTGAATTGACACCTACAACAAACATCAAGAACCCCAATGCCGGTGCATACTATCTGCCAGGTTATTAGCACACAGTCACACTAATATAAAAATGCAAAAACGACATGCACTAGCACAACGCTGATTCTATTGCGTCAAGCATGCTACCAACGTGTGTTTTGAGCTACTGAATGTGGGGTTTGCTTGTTCGTGGAGTATTTCAGTTGTACTTGTGGAATGCAGCTGTTTCTTGACTAGTTTTACCTGAAGACTCGTCTGACTTAGTTAGATTCAGCTTTAAAAAGTTCAAATGTTTCTGAGCTGTTCTTTCATTCAGTTGTGAACCATGTAAACGGAGTTGGCACTCTTCAGAATCTTGAGAAAATCAAAGCAAGCAGCGAAAACATTGCAAGACCGACCTGGTTGTGAACCATGTAAATGAAGGTGGGTACAGCAGGGCAAGAATGGTGCTCCCCAGCACTGCATGGCGAAAAACGGAGTTGGCACTCTTCAGAATCTTGAGAAAATCAACTCTGCCCTCCTCCACACCCTGCAAGATACAAGTCTGAAGTATGAAACAGGCAGCCACAGAAGCGAACAACCAATGGTCTCATTCTGCTAGAAACAAAAAATACAGTAGAGTAATATTACTGGTCGCCAACCGCATCAGAAGGGCACCTGACGAGGAGAAGCTCACGCGGCGCCCACCCCGACGCGATCTTGCTCGAACGAACCACCGACCTTCGCCCAGACTCGTCCCCTGATGGGCACCCTAGATCCGTGCTCTGCTTGGAAACAAGAAGCATCGAATAAAAGTTACTCCAGTTCCTAACCAAATCAATACCAGGGTAAGAATCACTAGGGTCGGACCTTGAGGAGCAGAGGGAGATTTGGGAGACCGTGCTAGATTTGGGAGGGGGAGACCATCCTGGTCGCCATGGGTGGGCTCGTCGGAAAGGAGATTGCCTGCTACCGGCACGCGTCCTTGCAGGTTGACGAAGAAATGGTCGTCCTCGAGCAGATCAACGCATCCAGGAGATGGATCGGTGCTTGAGGGCTCGGGATTCACCGGAGCAGCGCCGGATCGGGTTGGAGGCGACCGAAACCCTAGCCACCACGGGGAAGGGATTCGGGCTCGCCTTGCCATGGCCATGGCCGTGGGGTAGGGGTTAGGCCCGAGCTGGTAGCTGTTGGGTTGGATCTGGAGGCCGGTGGCGGAGCTGGTTGAGAGGAGGTCGCAGCCGGCAGGTGGGATCAGGGGAGAGGGTTGGATTGAATCATGGGAGGTGCGGCGTCTCTGGCGGCGCAGATGTGTCCCGGGAGAGAGAGGGCTCGCTAGAGGTAAGCACGGAGGAGAGGAGGTGGGGGATCCGCTTGAGGTGGCGCATCTGAGGCGCGGTTGGGGAGGGACGGCGGGTGGGTGGCGGCGGCAATGTGGGAGACGAGGGGAGATGTGGACGAGAGAGGAGCGGTGCGATGGGGGATCTGAGCTAGGGTTTGGGCTGCGGGTGGGGTATCTCTTTTTATTTTTCTTTTGTTTTTTCTGTAAATAGATGGATGGATGGATGGATGGATGGATGGATGGATGTGGGATGGAGACATGGATGGATGTATGGATGGGCGCCATGTCATCGATCCGTGGGAAGTGCCGGGGTACTGATCCACGGGCACCTATGGGACTGGCGGACCGGGTCCCTTTCGGTTCGGCGGGGTCGGAGATCATGCAAAGAGCAAATCGAGGTGATACGCGCGAGCGAGTTACCCAGGTTCGGGCCGCACGGATGCGTAAAACCCTACTCCTGCTTTGTGGTTTGTATTGATTTCTTGCTCGGGAGCGTGGAGTGCTACAGTACACTTCAGCAGCTAGCAAGACCGAGCGTGAGTGTTCCAACTAGCTCCCCTCTTCTACGTTGCACACGGGCCTCCTTTTATATGCTCAAGGGGTTCCCGACAGGTGGCAACGGAGGTAAAGGGCAAAAATGGAAAGGTGCTGTGGTAGGCACAGCTACCTGTTATAGTGTATCATACCTAACCCTGACGGCAAGGGACAAGGGCCTTAAATGCCCGTCTGTGTTGCCTAAATAGTGCGAAAAGGGACCGCCAGGGACGCCACTGTTCGCCACGATGGCGATCTTGTCAGCGCCGCTTGCCACCGCACGCCGCTGGCTGCACAGCCTCCCGCCACGTACGCCCGGAAGGGTCCCAGAGCGACACGTTGGTGGATGTACTGGAGCGCGGGCCCAGGGAGGTGGCCTGTCGCGGCAAGCGCCTTGCCGCTGCCGTTGTCTTGTCGCGCCCGGGAGCTTGTCGCTCACCGGGCCTTGCCGGGGCACGTGGTGCGCCGCAGCAAGTTCCTTGCAACGCCTTAGGCGGCCTTCCCGGCAAGCTCCTCTTGCCGGGGTCTTTGGATGCTTTTGCTAGCCTTCCCGGTAAGCTCCTCTTGCCGGGGTCTTGTCTTCTTGGCTTGGACACTTTGTTCTTGAATGGCTCCAAAGGAACCACGGAGGACCTTGGCGGTCACCCGGCAAGCCTTGCCGCGGGATGCTGCGACTGCCCGTGCACAAGTTCGGGATACTAGGGTACCCCTACTCTAGTACACCGACAGGAGCCCCCGGGCCTGGGCCATACACGGTGCCGAGCGCTGTTGGGCCAGGCCCAAAACAGGGCACGGGCACGCGCGGCCTAGGTTACGCCGTATCTTACTCCGTATCAACCGCGCCCTCCCCGAACGGCACGCATTGAATGCGGCGTCGTGGGCGAGATCGTGGGTGGTTATTTTATTCGGAAATGCGGAACGTCCGCCCCTCCCCCTTTATAAGCAGAGGAAATGGGGGCAGTTCGCACATTCGTCCGTTGCTGTTTCCAATCTCAGAAACCTCCGCCGCTCCCTCGCCTTCCCAGAGCAGAGAGAGAGAGAGAGCAGCGCCCCGCCCCCCATTGCCGCCAGCATCACCAACGCCGTCGGCCTCCTCCACTGCTTCCGCCATGGCTCCGAAAGCCGACAAGGGGAAGGCCGTGAAGTCGACCGAGGCGCAGCGGCTCGCGGCGCTGCGGAAGGAGCGGGCAGTTCCCCCCCCCCCAAGCTTGCCGCGAAGGAGCTGAGGGAGAAGTACTACCTCTTCTGGTCGGCGGAGACGCGCGCGCATCCGCGCACAAAGGTACTCCCCGCCATCGCTTGGAAGAAGGCTCTGAACGGATACCCCTTTTTTGCTCTGTTCTTCTACTGCGGGCTCTGCCCGCCCTTCTCAGATTTCTTCTGCGACATCATGAATACGTACGGATTCCATCTCCTTGACTTCACCCCCAATGCCGTCCTGACCATGGCAGTTTTCGCACACCTCTGCGAAAACTTTGTCGGAGTCCTTCCCAACGTAGCCCTCTTCCGCCACTTCTTCATAACCCGAGTAGAGAGAGGAGAGCCTCTATCCGGCGGGATTGCCTGGATCTCAAGGGCCGGCAAGAAGGAGACCTATCTGGAGGGAGAGTTCCACGGCAAGTGGGAGGAGTGGAGAGCGGATTGGTGCTGGATTGACGAAGAGGATCCGCAGCCATTCACCACCCGGCGCAAAACCCCAGTAGCATGCGGCAGCGATTGGAGCGACGTGGCCCCGGAAGACGACAGGCTGAGAATTGCCGTCACCAGGATCCTGCGCCTCAGGCTTGCCGGGCTTACTGTTGGCGCTGTTGGCGCAGACTTCTTTCACTGCCACATCGCCCCCCTGCAGGAACGGGGGAGGCCCACTTGGGAGTTCAAGAACGCGGCAGACATTATGAGGCTGCGGCCGGGCCTCAACTATAACTTCACAGTCCTGGAGCTCAACGCAATGCTGCAGGAGTTGTTCAAATATGACCCCCAACATCCCGAGGTGTTCAGGTTGCCGGGGGGCGTCGTGCCGTTGTGCAACAATTCCTCGCTCGATCGCATCCGTGCAATGATGCCGGAGTGTGACTCGCATGGAATTGTGCCAACTTGGCAGGAACCTGCCGACGAGGTCGTGCAGCAGTTCTTCGATGACTTGGTGGAAGTGCCAGTCCGTCCCGACGAGAAGGACGGCCTCACCCGCGACACCACGGATGCGGAGTTGGCGCTCATCGCCACCAGGATGGAGGAGGCAGCGGTAGCCGCAGCCGCGGGCGAGTTCGGTTTTACTGTGGAGGAGGCTGATGCAGCGGAAGCGGCAAGCCGTGCCGAGCGAGGGGAAGACGCCGGCAAGAAGGAGCTTGTCGGGCGTGACGCCGAGCCGAGTGAGCCCGCCAGGGACACGAGCGGCTCGTTGGAAATCAACTCTTCTTCCTCCTCGTCTTCAGGCAGCTCGCCGCAAGCAGGGCCTCCATCCCCGCCAAGAAGGCGTCTCCGCAAGGCCTGTGACATGGCGGAGCGGCAAGCGGGTCAACAGTCGCCGCGCCGCGTGACACGCTCTACCGCGGCAAGCACCGTTGCCGCGGGAGCGCCTCATGCTGCGATGGCAACTGGAGCGGAGTCTAGCCGGACCACCGCTTCAGTCCCTGCCGCTACTCATGCCGCGCCGACGGACGGAGAGGGGTCGTCTCAGCCTACCACCACCGCTCCCGCCAAGCGGCCAAGGGAAGTTACCCCTCCACCTCCTCACGTCGGGCGCGCGCCGAACTTCGACTTCTCCGCGTTCAGCTCCGACGACGAAGAAGAAGAAGAGTAAGCTTCTCTTGTCGTACTTATAATTCTTCAAATCTTGCTGTTTGCCTTGTATCTCATTTGCTTTGCTTTGAATTTGTTCCTTCTCAGGACTCTGGCTCAGAGAGCAGCAAAGAGAGCCAAGGCCCCGGTGATCGTCGTCGAGGACGAGCCCACTGCGACAGCAGGTAGCGCGCCCGAGACAAGCTTGCCGGACCCGGCGACTTTCCTCCAGGGCAGCCCCCAGCGTAAGTGTACGATTTACTTTCTGCTGCGAGGCGCGTTTGGGTACTTGTCTTTGCTGATATCTACTTGTTGACTTGTGTAGGAACCGAGCAGCCTCACCAGGAGTCAAGGGAAAATCCCCCGACAAGGGAGAATTCTCCGGCAAGGGAGGGCTTCCCGGTAAGGGAGAAGTCTCCGGCAAGGGAGGGATCTCCGGCAAGGGAGAAGTCTCCGGCAAAGGAGGGTTCTCCGGCGAGGGACGACGCCAGTGGCCCCCCGACGGCGGAGACCACGACTGCAGAACCTAGTGCAGGTACTCCTCTTGCTTCAAAACTTCCCTTGGGTTCTTCTTCTTTTGATCTTCTTGAGTTTTTGCTGGATTTTGCTTGACTCTTCCCCCTTTTCCGGCCGTCAGATCCACCCGCTGCGGAGCAGATGGAAACCGAGGTCGCCGCTGACGAGGCAACAGGTGGTGGCGACGCCGCCGGCGCAGAGGCCGCCAAGGCAGACGCCGCGGCAACTGGCGAGGGGTCCGGTGATCGCACTGACGGCCCTGAGGCCGCAGGAGCGCCAGGCTCCGGAGAGCCCCAGCCAGGCGTCTACCTGAAGGCCGGTGACGACGTCTTCATCAATCTTCCCTGGGCATCAAGCTCCAGAGCGCCGGTCGAGGGGGAGATCTTTGACAGAGAAGTGCTTGCCTCCGCGGGGTTGACGCTGGTCGACGCGCCAAGCAGCAGCAGCAACGAGCTCGAAGAAGAGCGGCTGCTGCGGAGGTTGATGTCACTCTACCGCGCGCGACAGGCCAAGCTGGAGTCCTGCGAGGCACTTGTCGCGAAGGCGGGGGCAGACATTGAAAAGCGCACGGAAGAGCTCGGGGGTTTCCACCAGGAAGCCCTCCGATCCCTGGTGGAGGAGCGGGAGCGGCTCTTTGAAGCACAGAAGGCCTTTCTCCTCGAGAAGGCCGAAGCCGAAGAGCGCCAGCGACTTGCCGCTGTGAAGCTTGCCGCGGAGGAGGGCGAGCTAGCGCAACGGAAGGTCAATCTCGACGCCCACGAGGAGGAGCTTGCCTCGCGCGAGGAGAAGCTTGGCGGAGCCCTCAAGCAAGCGGAGGACGCTGCCGCCGCCGCTGAGGCCGTCAAGGAGGAGTTGAAGACGAAGGTGGCGCGGCTGGAGGCCGATCTCTCCGAGAAGGGCAAGGAGCTCAGCGCCGCCAAGGTCTCCAACGTGGATCTTGAGTTGAAGCTAACCACTTTGACCAAGACTCTGGACAGCGCCAAGAAGCGGGAGGCGGCCTTGAAGGAGGAAATCAAGGCCGACAAGGTGCTGCTGGAGAGCGCTGCCACCACCCAGAACGCCTTCAGGGAGACCGTGACGCACTGGACGGAGAGCCTTGTGAACGCCGCCACGGACATTGACAAGGAGCTGGCGCAACTGGGGATGGAGGATCTCGGGTATTCCACCAACGACAACCTCCAACCCAGCGCCAAGCTCGTTCTGTTCTTCAAGGGTGTGGCGACGGCCCTTCAGCGACTCCGAGAGAGGATCCCCAAGCAACTGGCTGACGAGTCGCGCAGGGTCTGCGCAGGGGCCCTCGAGAAAGTGTTGATGAAGGTGGCCTTCCGCAATCCTGGCCTCCGCCTCACCAACATCCTCAGGACCTTGCCGCCAGAAGCTGATCTGGAGGAGCTCAAAGCCCTTGTTGCACCCATTGTGGACAAGGTGAGCGGGATCAAGAGGGTTGAAGGCGATCGCGTAGATTAGGCCGCCCATCTCTTCTTCCCTTGTCGCTGTTTACCTCGTCATGAAAACAATCTATCAGAGCTGCGACAAGCTATTTTTGTAATATAACTTTATTCTGGGTGTTATTTGCAATGTCATTCCCTCTACTTGACTCTTTGCTTTGTATGCTTTTACCCTACGCTTTTAGGGAACTTGCCGGTGCAGGCACTTTAGCCGCGAGCGCTGAGTGCGGAACGTCAGCAGCCTGCTGGCGGTGCCGCTACCGGAAACAAACCTTGTCACGACTAGTTGCAGCTCACTTAATGTTGTCGAGTGGACTCAAAACAAAGTAAGGGCGCCAGCAGCTCACTTAATTTGTTGAGCAGACTCGAAACAAAGTAAGGCCGCTAGCAGCTCACTTAATTTATTGAGCGGACTCGAATCAAAGTAAGGGCGCAACTAGCTACGAGTAGGTTCCTCCACGCACAGGTTTTCCATACAAAGTGCGGTCGTTCAAGGGAAATAACTTAAAAATTAAAAAAATTTATTGCTCAAACTTTGGCAACTTAGCTTTTCTGTTGTTTGCTCCTCGGCAAGGCGAAACTCTCTTGAACGACGCCTGGTCCATACCATAATCTTCTCCTCTCCTCTCCCCCCCGGCAAACTTGTGGGCGCGGGGAATCTTCCTTTGAAAAGAAAGAAGAGGCAATACAGATATGGAGCTTTACGGCTCGTTAGTGCTTACCGTGGAGTAGGTGCTGCACACAGTGTCAGATCATATATGCCAAAAAATAGAAAGCATAAAACCGACAAAATGCGCGGAGCACGTGAGCTTTATTTATGCACGGGGTCTGCGCCCGGCTTTGTACAAAGGATTATATGCAACGGCGGCAAGACTTGTACAAAAGGTGGTTGCCGGAACAGGTTCCGGCAACCGCGCCTTACGGGTAAAACTTACGAAGATGCTCAATGTTCCAGGAGTTGCTCACCGGAATTCCATCTTCGGTCTCCAGGCGGACCGCGCCAGGCCTAGTGACCCGTTTCACCCGGTAAGGGCCTTCCCACTTCGGTGTCAACTTGTTGGAATTCTTGGCGGACTGAACGCGCCGAAGAACAAGGTCGCCTTCCTCGAGACTTCTGGCATTAACTTTGCGACTATGGTAGCGGCGCAAAGCTTGCTGGTAGCGAGCAGCTCGCACAGCAGCCTGAAGACGGTCTTCCTCAAGGAGCAGCGCGTCATCTTGTCGTAGCTGCTCTTGCTCAAGCTCATCATAAGCGAGCACTCGAGGTGACCCGTATACGAGTTCCGTGGGGATAACTGCCTCTGCTCCATAGACTAGAGCGAAAGGTGTCTGGCCAGTGGCTCGATTTGGCGTCGTCCTGATCGAGCAAAGAACCACCGGCAGCTCCTCGATCCATTCTTCCGCACTGTGCAGCCTGTCGAAAGTTCTGGTCTTCAGCCCACGCAGCACTTCAGCATTTGCCCTCTCCGCTTGACCGTTGCTTCTCGGGTGAGCAACAGAAGCGAAGCAGATCTTGGCGCCAAGATCTTGGACGTATTGCATGAAGGTGCGGCTCGTGAATTGTGTACCGTTGTCGGTGATTATCCTGTTAGGGATCCCGAAGCGGCAAACAATCGACCTGAAGAACTTGACGGCTGACTGTGCGGTCACCTTCCTCACTGGTTCCATTTCTGGCCACTTTGTGAACTTGTCGATTGCAACGTACAAGTACTCAAAGCCCCCGACAGCTCGGGGAAAGGGGCCGAGGATGTCGAGCCCCCAGACCGAAAATGGCCAGGATAAAGGGATCGTCTGGAGAGCTTGAGCTGGCTGGTGCATCTGCTTGGAATGGAACTGGCACGCTTCACACTTGGTTACTTGTGCAGTTACATCCTGGAGGGCTGTTGGCCAGAAGAAACCTTGCCGGAATGCTTTGCCGACAAGTGCTCTTGCGCCAATGTGGTGACCACATATGCCTCCGTGTATCTCTGCCAACAGCTTTTGTCCGTCTTCCCGGTGAATACACTTCAATTTCACACCGTTGAGTCTTCTTCTGTACAGTGTCTTGTCGACAAACTGGTACATACTTGACTGCCGGGCTACTCTTTCCGCCTCTTCTTGCTCTTCGGGAAGTTCTCCTGTCTGAAGGAAACGGACAATCTGCTGCGCCCATGTTGGAGCTTGTGGCTCGACAACAAGGACTAAAGGCAACTCTGCTGCTCCGGGAACATCCGCTTCTACGGCAAGAACCTGCGGCTCTGCCGGAGCTTGACGTTCCCCGACAAGCTTGGTGGGGCAAAACTTGCCGGGAGCTTCTGCTTCAACGGAACAAACCCTAGGGCTTGCCGGAGCATCTTGCTCCTCAGCACTCTTGGCGTTGGTCTCAGCTGCTGCGGGAACATCCGCTTCTACGGCGAGAAGCTGCATCTCTGCCGGAGCTTGACGTTCCCCGACAAGCTTGCCGAGGCAAAACTTGCCGGGAGCTTCTACTTCAACGGAACAAACCCTAGGGCTTGCCGGAGTAGACTGCTCCTCAGCGCCTTCGGCGTTGATCTTAGGGACTTTTTTGGCGGCGACTTCGGGAAGCTCTGCCGGCAGGTAGTCACCAGAAATCAACTTCCTCTTCTTGCTCTGTCCAGTTGATGGTGTTACGGATGGTTGAGTCAGCTTGAGCACAAAGATCCCTGGTTCCACAGGTAGCTTAAGTGCGGCGCACTTTGACAGGCCATCAGCAATGGCGTTCTGAGCTCTTGGAACGTGCTCCATTTGTAAACCGTCAAAGCGCTCTTCTAGCTTTCTCACTTCGTCGACGTAAGCTTCCATCAACGGACTCTGATAATTCTTGTTTACTTGGTGGACGACAAGCTATGAGTCACCCCTGACAATGAGCTTCTTGATCCCAAGGTCTGCCGCGATCCTGAGACCGGCAAGCAATCCCTCATACTCTGCAGTATTGTTTGTTGCTTGCTCCTTGGGAAAGTGCATCTGGACTACGTACTTGAGGTGCTCTCCGGTGGGTGCGATAAGCAGCACACCAGCGCCGGCGCCTTGCAGCGAAAAGGCACCATCAAAGTACATCAGCCACTCTTTGCTTACTTCCTTGTCGGGGATGCTTGTTTCTGGAATTTCTTCATCTGGTGTTGGCGTCCATTCTGCTATAAATTCTGCCAATGCTCTGCTCTGGATAGTTGAAGTACTTTCAAACTTGAGGCCAAAGCTCGACAGTTCCAGTGCCCACTCAACAATCCTGCCTGTCGCTTCTGGATTCTGTAATATCCTCTTCAGCGGAAAGCGAGTGACAACTGTAATCTCATGTGCTTGGAAGTAATGGCGCAGCTTTCTCGAGGCCATGAGAAGGCCGAAAAGCAATTTCTGCATAACAGAATACCTTGACCTAGCCCCCTGCAGGAGGGAACTGACAAAGTAAACTGGGCGCTGCACCATTTTCTTCTGTGTCTCCTCGTGCATCTGCGCAGATCCATCTTTGTCGGGACCAGAGCTTGCCGGGGAAGCCCCCTGCTTGTCGCTGGATGTGCTTGCCGTGGTTGCGGGCTCGTCATCTGCCTCCCTCTCTGCTACTAACGCAGCACTAACCACTTGATTTGTTGCCGCTATATATAGCAGCAACTTCTCTTGTGGCTTAGGTGCGACAAGTATTGGAGGGGAGGACAGGTATCTCTTCAGGTCTTGCAGCGCAGCCTCCGCTTCCGGAGTCCATCTCATTGGGCCTGCCTTTTTCAATAATTTGAAAAACGGCAGGGCGCGCTCAGCAGACCGAGAGATAAACCTGCTGAGAGCAGCCACACAACCGGCAAGTCTCTGTACGTCCTTGACACGCTTGGGTGCTTCAATCTGCTCAATGGCCTTGATCTTGTCTGGATTGGCTTCAATCCCCTGCTGAGATACGAAGAACCCGAGAAGCTTTCCGGAAGGAACTCCAAACACACACTTCTCTGGGTTGAGCTTAAGGCTGATCTTGCGCAGATTTGCAAAGGTTTCGTCCAAATCTTGAATCAGAGTTGCCCTGTCCTTGCTCTTGACCACTATATCATCCATGTAGGCTTCCACATTTCTGTGTATTTGCGGCTCAAGGGCGACATGGACTACTCTTGCAAATGTTGAACCAGCATTTTTTAATCCGAAAGGCATTCGTACGAAACAGTACGTGCCACATGGAGTAATAAATGCGGTCTTCTCCTCATGCTCTTCTGCCATGAAGATCTGATGATATCCTGAATATGCGTCAAGAAATGAAAGCAAATCACATCCGGCTGTGGAGTCAACAATCTAGTCAATGCGCGGCAAAGGAAATGGGTCTTTGGGACAAGCTTTGTTAACATCGGTAAAATCGATACAAAGTCTCCATTTCCCATTTGCCTTGCGCACGACTACAGGATTGGCCAACCACGTGGGATGGAGCACTCCTCTGACAAGGCCTGCTGCTTCCAATTTCTTGATCTCTTCTGCTATGAACTCTTGGCACTCCACTGCTTGTTTCCTAACCTTCTGCTTGACGGGCCGCGCATGAGGACAAACGGCAAGGTGGTGCTCAATCACTTTCCTGGGAACACCGGGGATGTCAGACGGTTGCCACGCAAACACGTCGACATTCGCCCGCAGGAAAGCAACGAGCGCGCTTTCCTATTTAGGGTCGAGAGTGGCACTGATGGTGAAGGTACCACCAGTGCTGTCCTCCTTGGCGGACACCTTTTTCGTCTCTGGTGGAGCTGCCATCGTCTTATTACACTTGCCGGTGGAGCTCGATGGTGCGTCCTCGACGGCAGCGCAGCACTCCGAAGAGATGCGCTTGCCGGAGTGGGCACCAGAACTCTTGCCGGACTTGGTCTTCTTCCCCCCGGGAGCTTCAGCGGCAAGTGACTCGCGCTCTGATGCGGCTGCTGCTTCCCGGTAGATCTTGTCGGCACAGATAAGAGCATCTTTCTTGTCGCCAGGGACAGAGATGACGCTTATTGGCCCTGGCATCTTTAGCATGTTATATGCGTAATGAGAGGCTGCCATGAACTTGGCGAGTGCTGGACGGCCAAGTATCCCATTGTAAGGCAATGGAATATCGGCAACGTCAAACGTGACCCTCTCAGTCCTGAAGTTCAGCTCGCTGCCAAATGTTACGGGCAGCGTGACTTTCCCCTTCGGCTTGCTCCTTCCCGGGTTGATTCCTTGGAATGTGCCGGTCTCTTCGAGCTCGCTGTCAGGGATTTGGAGTTTCTGGAGTACAGCAGAGGAGATCAGGTTCAAGCCGGCCCCGCCGTCAACTAACATCTTAGTGACCTTGAGGTTGCGGATAGTTGGTGAAACCAACATCGGCAGGCACCCAACCGCAGTTGTGCGATCAGGGTGGTCCTCAATGTCAAAGATGATAGGCGTGCTGGACCATTTCAGAAGTTTGCGTGATTCGATAGGTGGTTCCGCTGCATTGACTTCCCGCACCCACTGCTTGAGTTGGCGGTGTGAAGTGTGCAGAGAAGCACCGCCGTCAACGCACAAGACCTCTGTGGCTTTCTGAAACTCCTGTTCACTGGTCTCAACATCATCCATGTCTTCGTCGTTGTTGTCATCTTCATCGTTGTCGCGGCCGCGGGGAGGCCTGTCTCCTTGCCGCTTCTTGGCCTTGCCGCGGCGTCCTCCCCGTCCGGCGCGCTTCTTGCCGGATTCTCCAGCACCCCCTTGGGCCCTCTCCTTGTCGCGCCGCTCGTACTCAGCTTTTTGCTGCTGGACAAGCTGCTCGACTTTCTTGCAGCTCTGGAGGTCATGGCCCTTGGTGCGGTGAATCTTGCAGTATTGCTTGTCGGAGCCGTCCTGCTTGTCGGCGGCCGCCACAGCCTGGCAGTTGGTGCACGCGGCAACCTCCTTGCCGGGGCTACCAACTTTGGCCTTCTTGGCGCCACCTTCATTGCCGGACTGCTCAACAACTAGCACCTCTTTGCCTTTCTTCTTCCTGTTCCGCCGCCGGTTTTTCTTTGTCGGGGCAGCATCCTCACTGTCAGATCCTTCTGCTCCGGTCTTCTCTCTGGGGAGTTTCCTCCCTTCCTCAGCGCGTGCACACTTGTCGGCCAGGGCATACAGCTCACTGACGTCTCTGATCCTGCGCATCGCCATCTCCTCCCTCATCCTGCGGTTACGCATGTTCTTTATGAAACGCGCTGATGACCGCGGCGGGGTGGACGTCTGGGATGTTATACTGTACACGGCTGAACCTCTGAATGTATTTGCGCAGGGGTTCTCCCTCCTTCTGGGCGAGCAGATGAAGGTCACTCCCTTGGCCAGGAGGTTTGTGGCTGCCTGTAAAGGCGCCGACAAACTGATGGCATATATCAGCCCAGGAGGATATGGAGTTGTCCGGCAAATGCATGAGCCAGGACCTGACGTTGGGCTTGAGCACCAGCGGGAAGTAGTTGGCAAGGATCCTGTCGTCCCGCCCCCCGGCAGCCTACACCGCGATGGTGTAGATGCTGAGGAACTCCGACGGATGCGTCTTGCCGTCGTACTTCTCTGGTACATCTGGTTTGAAATTCTTCGTGCTGGGCCAGTGGACTTGCCGCAGCTCACGAGTGAACGCAGGGCAACCTACCGCGTACGGCAAGTCGCCTGGTTCCCCTGGCGCATGCATGTCGACAGAGGGCCCAGCGCGCTGGTCTGATTGACGCCGCGCTTCTCTTCACCGCCCGATGCGAGTACGAGCGTCCTCTTGCTGTCGTTCTTGAAGAACTTGGCGCTGATCGCGACGAGCTCGCGGATCTGACGACGCGGTGGAGTCGCTGTCGAGGTGGATCCGGCGAGTCGGCGATCTCGGCCTTCGGGGCGGAGAGTGCACAGTAGTTGCACCCCCACCAGTCTTGTCGTCTCCGGCTCGTGCCTGGCTGGCTTGCCGCAGCTGCGACGTGCTTGCTTGCCGCGGAGTGTCGCCGTTGGCGAAGCCGATGAGACTCTGGATGGTTGCCCTCCAATCATCGATCTTGTCCGCCGTTGGAGGGTAGTCTAGGAGCAGCTGAGCTCGCGCCAAAGCTTCGGCTGCAGTGGCGGGCGGTGGTGGCGAACGGTGCGAGGAGCGGGATATGCTCGGACTTCTAACCATGTTAGAAGGAGCAATATCCTGTCCAGGCGACCGTGCCTCACTCGTGCCAGCATGTTGGCGTGCATGGTGGTCCTGAGCGCTCCGAGATCCACCAGCCCGATCTTGGTCTAGCAAACGCATGGTACCATGAGTACCATGACGCTGCTGGTCCCGCGCCTCCTGAGACAGGCGCGGTGCATGTACGGACGCCGAGGTCTTGGAGTGCGCCCGATCATCGTGGGAGCCGGCTACGCCGCCGATGCGCAACGCAGCCTCACCTTTGGTCCTGGCAGCACCGTGAGCTCCCTCGTCTGCGCCCGTTCTTCCGCCGGCGCTCGTCCCACCAGCCGTTTGTCCCGGCGGTGGTGGGCAAGGCACGGATGGAGCAGCCGCCTCCGAAACCTTCTTCTTCGGCGGCATGTTGATGAAGATCTAGCTCGCAAGAATGCCGGATCTGGTTCGCACAACTTCGGGCCCCCTACATGGCACGCCAAAGATGCCGGGGTACTGATCCACGGGCACCTATGGGACCGACGGACCGGGTCCCTTTCGGTTCGGCGGGGGCGGAGATCGTGCAAAGAGCAAATCGGGGTGATACGCGCGAGCGACTTACCCAGGTTCGGGCCGCACGGATGCGTAAAACCCTACTCCTGCTTTGTGGTTTGTATTGATTTCTTGCTCGGGAGAGTGGAGTGCTACAGTACACTTCAGCAGCTAGCAAGACCGAGCGTGAGTGTTCCAACTAGCTCCCCTCTTCTATGTTTCACACGGGCCTCCTTTTATATGCTCAAGGGGTTCCCGACAGGTGGCAACGGAGGTAAAGGGCAAAAATGGAAAGGTGCTGTGGTAGGCACAGCTACCTGTTACAGTGTATCATACCTAACCCTGACGGCAGGGGACAAGGGCCTTAAATGCCCGTCTGTGTCGCCTAAACAGTGCGAAAAGGGACCGCCAGGGACGCCACCGTTCGCCACGATGGCGATCTTGTCGGCGCTGCTTGCCACAGCACGCCGCTGGCTGCACAGCCTCCCGCCACGTACGCCCGGAAGGGTCCCAGAACGACACGTTGGTGGATGTACTGGAGCGCGGGCCCAGGGAGGTGGCCTGTCGCGGCAAGCGCCTTGCCGCTGCCGTTGTCTTGTCGCGCCCGGGAGCTTGTCGCTCACCGGGCCTTGCCGGGGCGCGTGGTTCGCCGCGGCAAGTTCCTTGGAATGCCTTAGGCGGCCTTCCTGGCAAGCTCCTCTTGCCGGGGTCTTTGGATGCTTTTGCTAGCCTTCCCGGCAAGCTCCTCTTGCCGGGGTCTTGTCTTCTTGGCTTGGACACTTTGTTCTTGAATGGCTCCAAAGGAACCACGGAGGACCTTGGCGGTCACCCGGCAAGCCTTGCCGCGGGATGCTACGACTGCCCGTGCACAAGTTCGGGATACTAGGGTACCCCTACTCTAGTACACTGACAAGAAGAATTCTGATTGGTTCGGAAAATCAGTGATTTAAAATAGTTTCCAAGTGCTAAAGATAGTGTTATTTTGTGAAGGGAAATCGTTGTATCCGGTGCGCCGGCCGAGCGTTGCGCCGGGCGACGCGCGCAGCGTACGATCGTGGGTGTGCCACGTCTTCCCCCACGCGTCTCCTCGTGGGCCTGCAAACCATTTGCAGCATCTTCCTTATCCCATCGCTCAGTCAACACAACAATTTCTCCCCCAAATCAGAGCACACCCCTTGCTGCTCCTGCGGTGAGCGTCCATCATCCACCTGCCCGCGGTTCTGCGGGTACACCTCGAACGGCTCTGAGCCGACCGGCCCAAAGTTTGGGCCGGCGCGCCGGCGCCTAACAGTCGTGGCCACATTCATGGCATAGTTTGTTCAAATGATCTCATATTGTGCACAATGGTGCATCTTGGAATTCCAAACAATGTTGCCTAAGGGAGTTTTCATTTTCTTTGCACGGAAAATTCATTTTCCATTTTTCAAGTGCCCGAAATGAGTTTTTTTGTGAAGGACCTACCATATATTTGTTGCAAATTGCACCAAATCAATTTTATAAAATACTAGGCCATATTTAATGCACAATTGACCAAATGGTTTGGTGTAAAAAGTTTTGATCCACCTCTGGTGAAAAAGACAAATTCCCGCCGATTTAGTTGGAAGCGGGTCAAATTTGAACTACGGCTGCCTCATAGTTTGCTACTTATTTTTTCCAAAAATCATTTCTAGTTACATAAGTATCTATTTAATCAGAGAAACACCAAAAAAGTTCCAAGATTCAACCACTAGCTAGGAACGGTCATTCCAGCCGTTTTGACCGCATTTTGAAACGGCACTAGTAGAAAACAGGGCTTTGGTCCAGGCCGGGTCAGCCCATTAGTCCCGGTTCAGTTTAGAACCGGGACCAATGTGGGCATTGGTCCCGGTTCGTGAGCCCAGGGGGCCGGCCGGGCCACGTGGGCCATTGGTCCCGGTTCATCTGGACCTTTTGGTCTCGGTTGGTGGGATGAACCGGAACCAATGGGCCTCGCTCCTGGCCCACCACCATTGGTCCCGGTTGGTGGCTTGAACCGGGACCAAAGGATCCCCTTTAGTCCTGGCTCATGTCACCAACCGGGACCAATGAGGTGCCTATATATACCCCTCGCTCGCGAGCAGAGCACCCCAGTGCTCTGTTTTTCTCTGGCCGAGGGGGAGAGGGCTTTGTGGTGCTCTACCTCACCTCCTATGCACATGAGGTGTTCGATGGAATGCCCGAGCCACACCACTTAAGCTTTCTCCTCTCGAAGCTCGACCTCCAAGCTCCATTTTCCTCGAGATTTGTCTAGATTTAGCAGTCCGTCACGCCCCGTCCCCGTCTTCACCGCCGTCGATCACCCGCGCCGATCTCATCACCGACACCACCGTGGTGAGCCTCTTGTTCTTATCTTCTTTCTGAAAGGAAAAATATTCTTACTTGTATGTTTAGATAGATACTTGTATCATTTTCTTACATTTATTATTGCATCTTATATAGTGCGATGGTTTTGGTATCCGCCCCCGTTGGCCCTCGTCCTGTCTATGATTCGGATGTGGTATGTATATTATCTTTATAACTATTGGTTCATTTATTGTTTATGAAAATTGTGCCGACCAACGTGACATAGATTTTATTTATCTAGGATGTATGTGAATCGAAAATGCCAACCGACCCTATTGTCGAGAGGTTAAATTTAGTTGAAGAAGAAAACAATTTGTTGAAGGAAAAAATAAAAAAAATTGAGGAGGAGAAGATGATATTGGAGTTGCATGTTGCGGATGTCGTCGATGATCACAAGATCAAGATGGATGCAATGCGCTTGAAGATTAGAAAGATTAGAAAATATGCCATTCATACTGAGGCTTGGTATCATTATGCCGTTGGATCAATTGTTACCTTGGTTGCGATTATGATCGCATTTGTTTTCGCATTGAAATGTTTTACATAGTTTCAATGTATGGTTTAATTAATTAGATGCTCTGGAGAGCTATATGTTGTTAGATGAGAACTATATATGCACTTTGGTTTTAATGTGATGATGAACTTCTATTAATTTGGACACTTAATTATATATAATGCATGCAGATGAACCGGCAATGGATGTACGGTGACAGACACACCCGCCAGTACATTAAGGGCTTGCATGAGTTTTTTGATGCGGCTGAGGCGAACAAGCAGAATGGTTTTATGTGTTTTCCATGCACTAAATGTGAGAATACGAGGTCTTAATCTAACCGGAAAATCCTTCACTCCCACCTGCTTTACAAGGGTTTCATGCCACACTATAATGTTTGGACGAGGCACGGAGAAATAGGGGTTATGATGGAAGACGGCGAAGAAGAAGACTACGATGACAACTATGTTCCCCCTGAATACGGTGATGCTGCAACGGGGGGAGCTGGTGAAGATCAAGAGGAACCAGACGATGTGCCCAATGATGTTGCAACGGGTGAAGCTGCTGAAGATCAAGAGGAACCAGACGATGTGCCCGATGATGATGATCTCCGCCGGGTCATTATCGATGCAAGGACGCAATGCATTAGTCAAAAGGAGAAGCTGAAGTTCGATCGCATGTTAGAGGATCACAAAAAAGGGTTATACCCCAATTGCGAAGATGGCAACACAAAGCTCGGTACCGTACTGTAATTGCTGCAGTGGAAGGCAGAGAATGCTGTGGCTGACAAAGGATTTGAGAAGCTACTGAAAATATTGAAGAAGAAGCTTCCAAAGGATAACGAATTGCCCGACAGTACATACGCAGCAAAGAAGGTCGTATGCCCTCTAGGATTGGAGGTGGAGAAGATACATGCATGCCCTAATGACTGCATCCTCTACCGCGGTGCATACAAGGATCTGAACGTATGCCCGGTATGCGGTGCATTACGGTATAAGATCAGACGAGATGATTCAAGCGCTAGTTTCATCAATACCATTTAGCATCCTCTACCGCGGTGCATATCAAGTAATTGTTTTCTTTGTCCGGCAGGGTTTGGAGAAAATTCACCAGAAAAGTTCCGGGACTGCCGAAGGAGCTGGAATTTAGACACCCGAAAGTGAGTACTATAGTAGCATGTTCCGTTCATCAATACCATTTAGCATTCTTGCTTATCAGTTTGATTGACCTCTATTTCTTGTAAAGTGGTTGTGGCAGGAACAAGGGTATGATTTCTGTGGATACTACGTCTGCGAGTCCATCCGCCACACGACCTGTCAGCGGGGCGGGTACTCTGACGAACAATATGAAGTACGTAAATAACAACATTCACAATTTTATTTTATTACCATCATTTGTATTGAGTTTCATTCATTCATATATATATGTATTGACCCCCTTCTTCAAATTAGATGTTTCGGAAGCGGGATGAACTCCTAGCACCAGCTCGCATGCGAGCAATTCAAGAGGAATTGGCGGCATTCTTTCTTGACCACGTGATCGCTGAAGACGGAGAATACTATGTGGACCATGAGTCCATATGATTATATTTGTAAGAGATAATTATTGTATATATGTAGCCGGTAGTGTCGGATAGATATACGAGAACTTGTTGTTCGACCAATATCTCGGAGAAGGAGAGGTGGTCGATATCACTTCTCTCTGTATGCATATATGTTCATGACGATCTTCTGTTTCCTTCGTTTGCTTAATTACTAGCTAACTAGCGTGTCTAGTCCTCTCTATATGTATGTATAGTACGTAGCGTCGACCAAGCACGGACATAAGAGAGGACACTTCTCTCTATTAATTATAGCTATCTAACACAATATATGAAACACCTAAATTAACCCCCCAAAACCCCCAACCCCCCCCCCCCCCTTAAAAAAACAAAAACCCCAGCCACAGAAATGCTGACGCGTGGATGCCTATTGGTCCCGGTTGGTGCCACCAACCGGGACCAAAGGGTCTCCTTCCTGGGCTCCGCGCACAGGCCACGTGGAGGCCCATCAGTCCCGGTTCTGGATTGAACCGGGACTAAAGGGGCAGGAACCGGGACTAAAGGCCCTTACGAACCGGGACAATAGGCCCTTTTTCTACCAGTGCGGGCATAAAAAATTCAAAAAAAATCAAAAAATTGGAAAACCTTCGCATTGTGTCATTATATGTGACCAAGTTTCCGGAAAAAAAATAATAAACTTGTAATACGATAATTATTTTAAAAAAGTGTTCTGAGAAATGAGCTATCATGTGTGAAGATTCATGGCTTTCAAGCCAAATTATCAATCTTATGGCCACATTCATGGCATAGTTTGTTCAAATGATCTCATATTGTGCACAAGGGTGCATATTGGAATGACAAACAATGTTGCCTAAGGAAGTTTTCATTTTTGTTGGACGAAAAAACCATTTTCCATTTTTCGAGTGCCCGAAAGGAGGTTTTTTTGTGAAGGAACTACCAAATAATTGTTGCAAAATTGGACCAAATAATTTTTATAAAATACTAGGCCATATTTAATGCACAATTGACAAAATGGTTGGGTGTACAAAGTTTTGATCCACCTCTCGTGAAAAAGACAAATTTCCGCCGATTCAGCAGGAAGCGGGTCAAATTTGAACTGCAGCTGCATCATAGTTTGCTATTTATTTTTTTTAAAAATCATTTCTAGGTACATAAGTACCTATTTAATCAGAGAAACACCAAAAAAAATCCAAGATTCAGCCACTAGATAGGAACGGTCATTCCCGCCGTTTTGACCGCATTTTGAAACGGGCATAAAAAATTCAAAAAAAAAATCAAAAAACTGGGAAACCTTCGCATTGTGTCATTATATGTGGCCAAGTTCCTAGGAAAAATAACAAACTTGTAATACGGCAATTATTTTAAAAAAGTGTTCTCAGAAACGAGCTATCACGTGTGGAGATCAATGGCTTTCAAGCCAAATGATCAATCTTATGGCCACATTCATGACATAGTTTGTTCAAATGATCTCATATTCTGCACAAGGGTGCATATTGGAATGGCAAACAATGTTGCCTAAGGAAGTTTTCATTTTCGTTGGACGAAAAAACCATTTTGCATTTTTTGAGTGCCCGAAAGGAGGTTTTTTTGTGAAGGAACTACCAAATAATTGTTGCAAAATTGGACCAAATCATTTTTATAAAATACTAGGCCATATTTAATGCACAATTGACAAAATGGTTGGGTGTACAAAGTTTTGATCCACCTCTCGTGAAAAAGACAAATTTCCGCCGATTCAGTAGAAGCAGGTCAAATTTGAACTGCAGCTGCATCATAGTTTGCTATTTATTTTTTCCAAAAATCATTTATAGTTACGTAAGGACCTATTTAATCATAAATACATGGTTTGGTGGTGATACGTCGAGGTTTGGGCAGTGGCCGAGGGCCCCAACTCTAGAGCGCGTAAACTCGGATGCCCGTCACGTGGTCACCGCGTGACCGTAATGTTGCTATGTGTTATGGGTGGCCTAGGCATGTCTAGTGCGTTGGGCACTCCCCAGGTTGGTGCTAGGAAGAAAATTACAACATAAGATTCTCACGGGGAGACCGATCGATGCTCAAACATGAATTAGCAGCCAAGTGTTTGATTAGCGGTACGGGAAATGCACATGGCCAATGGGCGTGAGTTTTGGCTGAGGATGATCATCTACTAAGGAGAATGTCTTCACAAATTTTTAGCTCAAAAGGAGGATCCTAGGTTGTTACTTGCTTTGCAAAGTACCACGCTGGACAAAAATATGAATGTTGAAGCTGGGCTCAAAATAATGAATGGAGTGAGCTGAAATTTTGTGGAGGATGGTTATTTGGGCATAGGAAAGCATTGTAGAAAACTGATACCATTTGGACATGCCAAAGTAGTACTTCCTTCACAATGCTCTTCTATGGACAGAAACTTGGGAAAACTAGTGAGAGAGATTGGATGAAAGAAATGAGCTCAAAATTGGTGTAGGTAAGTTACTTAGGTATGGTCATGCGCTGGTAAAGTTTCAGATAATTTGGGTAAGCCTAGCTAGTACTTACTTCACAAAGCTTCTCTCGAGGTAGAAACTTTGGAAATTTCCGGAGAAATATTTACTAGGAAAATTGAGATAAATATTATCATGTGGCAATGATTTGGGTATGGAAGAGTGCCCGAAAAGTTTGAGGGTAATAGGAGGGGTCTATATAACACTTGCTTTGCAACGTGCCAATTTGGCCATAAAATATAAATTGAACCTGGGCTCACATAGATGATTTGACTGAGCTGCAATTTGGAGGAGGGTGATAATTTGGGAATATGAAGGAACTGTATAAATTTCATGTCATTTAGAGATATAAAAAAGGTACTTCCTTCAGAATGCTTCTAGGTGGACAAAAACTTTGGAAATTTGCCGAGGAATATTTGCTAGGAAAATGGAGCTGAATTTTTTCATGCGGTAATGATTTGGATAGGAAAGAGTGCCCAAAAATTCCAAGGGCAATCAAGAATATATAAATAGCACTTCCGTCATAAAGTGTTGTTGTGAACAGAATAGGAAAATGAATATTGTTGAATTAGTTTTGAACTAGGCAAGGAAGGATTTTTACATATTTGATGAAGATATGCCCCAAACAATTTATGAGATTTTTTTGGGAATTTTGGGAATGATAGAAATATAGGTTGCTTCACAACCTAGGGCAAAAACTGCCACATGGACATGACACATAGGCAAAACTGATGAGATGGCGCCTAGTCATCACAACCCACCACAATCTACAAGGCTATGACCATCTATATTGGTCATTAACAACTAGAAATAAGGCAGCAGACTAGCACTGTTTGCTTTGTGACCATTTCGTGTAAGGAAATTACGACCTTTCTGACCAAAATGGTCGCAATGGTTTAGGGTTTGAAGCGCCCTGAACAGCTTTTGACCAATTGGTCTAAAATGGTCATAAATTTATGACCAATTCTTCGAGGGTCACTGACAGAAGGTCATAAGTTGACATATTTCTTGTAGTGACACGAAGTTTTACCCAGGTTCGGGCCCTCTCGATGGAGGTAAAACCCTACGTCCTGCTTGATTAATATTGATGATATGGGTATTACAAGAGTTGATCTACCACGAGATCAGAGAGGCTAAACCCTAGAAGCTAGCCTATGGTATGATTGTTGATGTATATCTTGTCCTACGGACTAAAACCCTCCGGTTTATATAGACACCGGAGAGGGTTAGGGTTACATAAAGTCAGTTACAATGGTAGGAGATCTGAACAACTGTATCGCCAAGCTTGCCTTCCACGCCAAGGAAAGTCCCTTCCGGACACGGGACGGAGTCTTCAATCTTGTATCTTCATAGTCCAGGAGTCCGGCTGAAGGTATAGTTCGGCTATCCGAACACCCCCTAATCCAGGACTCCCTCAGCACCCTTGGACAGATTAGTACCATTATCAGTGATAATGCTGTGTGGAAAACCAAACCGGAATATCACCTTTTTGATGAATTGAACCGCCGTGGCCGCATCACACTTACTGACTGGCTCTGCCTCTACCCAATTGGTAAACTTATCAACCGCCACCAGCAGGTGGGTCTTCTTGTCCTTGGACCTCTTAAAAGGTCCAACCACATCGAGCCCCCAAGTTGCAAACGGCCAAGTGATTGGAATCATTCTTAATTCTTGAGCCAGAACATGAGCACGACATGCAAATTTCTGACAACCGTCACACCTCCTTACCAAATCCTCAGCATCAGCATGAGCCGTCAACCAATAGAAGCCGTGACGAAAAGCCTTAGCCACCAAGGATTTTGAACTGGCATGGTGACCACAATCTCCTTCGTGGATCTCATGCAAAATCTCACAACCTTCTTGAGGAGACACACAATGCTGAAACGCTCATGTGACGCTGCAATGATGTAGCTCCCCACTGACAATGGTCATAAGCTTGGATCGCCGGATTATCTGTCGGGCCAAGGTTTCATCGTCTGGTAACTCGCCCCGGTTCATGTATGCAAGGTATGGGATTGTCCAATCCAGAATGACATGAAGAGCCGCCACCAATTGAGCCTCGGGGTCAGGGGACAGCCAAATCCTCCTCCGTAGGTATCTTGACTGACGGATTATGCAGCACATCTAGAAAGGTATTGGGTGGCACCGGTTTACGTTGAGAGCCTAAGCGACTTAAAGCATCTGCCGCTTCATTCTTTCGCCGGTCTATATGGTCAACCTGATAACCCTTGAAATGACTAGCCATTGCATCCACCTCTCGTCTATATGCCGCCATGAGTGGATCCTTGGAATCCCAAGTGCCAGATACCTGTTGAGCCACCAGGTCCAAGTCACCATATCACTTAACCCGGCTTAAATTCATTTCCTTAGCCATCCGAAGACCGTGGAGCAAGGCCTCATACTCAGCTGCATTGTTAGTACAAGGGAAGATTAAACAGAGAACATAACAAAACTTATCACCTCGTGGGGAAGTTAATATGACTCCAGCCCCAAGCCCTCCAATTGCCTGGACCCATCAAAATGAATAGTCCAATAAGTGTTGTCTGGCTTTTCCTCTGGTGCTTGCAGCTCTGTCCAATCATTAATAAAGTCCACAAGTGCTTGGGATTTGATTGCCGTGTGAGGCGTATACTTTAGCCCGTGAGGTCCAAGCTCAATAGCCCATTTAGCAATCCGGCCCGTTGCTTATCTGTTTTGGATGATATCTCCCAAGGTGGTTGAACTGACCACTGTGATAGGATGACCCTAAAAATAATGCTTGAGCTTCTGGTTTGCCATAAAAACCCCCATACACTAGCATCTGCCAATGTGGGTATCTCTGTTTGGACTCAATAAGCACCTCGCTGATATAATAAACCGGCCGTTGAACCAGATACTCTTTTCCAGCCTCCTTGCGCTCCACAACAATAGCCACACTAACAGTGTTGGGGAACGTAGCAGAATTTTAAAATTTTCTACGCATCACCAAGATCAATATATGGAGTCATCTAGCAACGAGGGAGAGAGGAGTGCATCTACATACCCTTGTAGATCACGAGCGGAAGCGTTCAAGAGAACGGGGTTGATGGAGTCGTACTCGTCGTGATCCAAATCACCGAAGATCCTAGCGCCAAATGGACGGCACCTCCGCGTTCAACACACGTACAGAGCGAGGATGTCTCCCGCACCTTGATCCAGCAAGGAGGAGGGAGAGGTTGAGGAAGAAGGCTCCAACAGAGGCACGACGGCGTGGTGGTGGTGAAGCTGCAGTACTCCGGCAGGGCTTCACCAAGCTCTTATGGAGGAGGAGAGGTGTTGGGGAGGGGAGGGGCTGCACCTTGGATGTTGTATGCAGCCCTCCCCTCACCCCTCTATTTATAGGGGAAGGGGAAGGGGGCCGGCCCCCTCTAGATGAGATCTAGAGGGGGGCGGCGGCCAAGGGGAGGGGGGCTTCCCCCCAAGCAAGGGGGCGCCCCCTTAGGGTTTCCCCAAACCCTAGGCGCATGGGCCCTAGGGGGGTGTGGCACCCCAGCCCACTTGGGCTGGTTCCCTTCTCCATACAGCCCATAAGGCCCTCCGGAAGAGGTGGCCCCTCCCGGTGGACCCCCAGAACCCCTCCGGTGGCCCCGGTACAATACCGATATGCCCCTGAACCTTTCCGGCGACCGTATGACAACTTCCCATATATAAATCTTTACCTCCGGACCATTCCGGAACTCCTCGTGACGTCCGGGATCTCATCCGGGACTCCAAACAACATTCGGTAATCACATATCATTTATCCTGGTTCATGCGGCTAAGGCATTAGTCCCGGTTCACCTGGGCCCTTTAGTCCCGGTTCGTGCCACGAACCGGGACTAAAGGGTGCGATGCCCATTAGTCCCGGTTGGTGGCACCAACCGGGACTAAAGGTCAACCAACCGGGACTAAAGGTTAGACCTTTAGTCCCGGTTGGTGCCACCAACCGGGACTAATGGGCTTTGAGGCATTAGTACCGGTGCATGGCACGAACCAGTACTAAAGGTCCCATTTTCAAACTCCCCCCCCGGTGGACCGCCTTTTCAGTTTTAGAAAAAAAAAGAAAATAATGGAAATGTCAAAAAAATAAAATAAAATAAGTTTCCCATGTGATATGTGGTCTAGTTGTTGGGAAAATTTACAAATATGAATTTCGATTTTATTTACAAAATCTCTCTGGAATTTGTAAAATGGGCATCACTTTTGCATACGAACTCGGATTAAAAAGTTTCTTATATGAAAAATCATCTACTCGAAAAGTTACATCTGATGGAGACCGCCTATGGCCTGTTTGCAAATTAGTAGAATCCTTAGATTCCAAAAGGAAAAAAATTTATGCTCAAATTTCAGTTTTTTTTAATTTTCATTAAATCTGGTCAAACTACTTATTCACGAAGTATTAGTGTTACTAAATAATTATTCAAGAATATTAGTGTTATTAAATAATTATTTCAGTTTTTTTGAATTTTGGTCATATCTGGTCAAACTATGGTCAAACAATGGTCAAACTACTTATTCAAGAAATATTAGTGTTACTAAAAAATTATTGTTTTTTAGAACAATAGTTTCAAACTCGAACAGCGAAATGTGTGACTTCATGCTCAAGCTAAACTCCTAAGGGTTAATAGGATTGACATCTTACTATTGTCAGGAAAACAACGAGTGCAGACTTGGAAACGAGGGAGAATAGAACCCGGAAGTTAAGCGTGCTCAGGCTGGGGGAGTGGGAGGATGGGTGACCGTCCGGGAAGTTAGATGATCAAAATGATGAGGGGTGATTAGAGATTAGATTGAGCAGTGATGAGGGGTGATTAGAGATTAGAGGTTACAAAAATTCAGAAATTTGAAAATAAAAAAATTTCAAAAAAAAAATCAGAAAATTTCCTTTAGTACCGGTTGGTGTTACCAACCGGGACTAAAGGTGGACCGGCCACGTGGAGAGCCTTTAGTCCTGGTTCTGGTTTGAACCGGGACTAAAGGCCCTTTTTCTACAAGTGTATACAAGTCTTCCTAACAACCCTAGCGTCACCAAACCTTAAGTGTGTAGACCCTACGGGTTCGGGAGACATGCAGACATGACCGAGACGACTCTCCGATCAATAACCAACAGCGGGATCTGGATATCCATGTTGGCTCCCACATGCTCCACGATGATCTCATCGGTTGAACCACGATGTCGAGGATTCAATCAATCCGTATACAATTCCCTTTGTCAATCGGTACGTTACTTGCCCGAGACTCGATCGTCGGTATCCCAATACCTTGTTCAGTCTCGTTACCGGCAAGTCACTTTACTCGTACCGTAATGCATGATCCCGTGATCAACCACTTGATCACATTGAGCTCATTATGATGATGCATTACCGAGTGGGCCCAGAGATACCTCTCCATCATACGGAGTGACAAATCCCAGTCTCGATTCGTGCCAACCCAACAGACACTTTCGGAGATACCTATAATGTACCTTTATAGTCACCCAGTTACGTTGTGACATTTGGCACACCCAAGGCTCTCCTACGGTATCCGGGAGTTGCACAATCTCATGGTCTAAGGAAATGATACTTGACATTCAGAAAAGCTACAGCAAACGAACTACACAATCTTTGAGCTATGCTTAGGATTGGGTCTTGTCCATCACATCATTCTCCTAATGATGTGATCCCGTTATCAATGACATCCAATGTCCATAGTCAGGAAACCATGATTATCTTTTGATCAACGAGCTAGTCAACTAGAGGCTCACTAGGGACGTGTTGTGGTCTATGTATTCACACATGTATTATGATTTCCGGATAAAACAATTATAGCATGAACAATAGACAATTATCATGAACAAAGAAATATAATAATAACCATTTTATTATTGCCTCTAGGGCATATTTCCAATAGTCTCCCACTCTCACTAGAGTCAATAATCTAGTTACATTGTGATGAATCGAACACCCATGCAGTTCTGGTGTTGATCATGTTTTGCTCTAGGGAGAGGTTTAGTCAACAGATCTGCCACATTCAGGTCCATATGTACCTTACAAATCTCTATGTCTCCATTTTGAACACTTTCACGAATGGAGTTGAAGCAACGCTTGATATGCCTGGTCTTCCTGTGAAACCTGGGCTCCTTGGCAAGGGCAATAGCTCTAGTGTTGTCACAGAAGAGAGTCATCGGGCCCGACGCATTGGGTATAACTCCTAGGTCGATAATGAACTCCTTAACCCAGACTGCTTCTTGTGCTGCCTCCAAGGCTGCCATGTACTCCGCTTCACATGTAGATCCCGCCACAATGCTTTGCTTGCAACTGCACCAGCTTACTGCCCCACCATTCAAAATTTACATGTATACGGTTTGTGACTTAGAGTCATCTAGATCTGTGTCGAAGCTATCATTGACGTAACCCTTTTCGACGAGCTCTTCGTCACCTCCATAAACGAGAAACATTTCCTTAGTCCTTTTGAGGTACTTCAGGATATTCTTGACCGCTGTCCAGTGTTCCATGCCGGTATTACTTTGGTACATTCCTACCAAACTTACGGCAAGGTTTACATCAGGTCTGGTACACAGCATAGCATACATGATAGACCCTATGGCCGAGGCATAGGGGACGACACTCATCTTTTCTCTATCTTCTGCCGTGGTCGGGCATTGAGCCATGCTCAATCTCGTACCTTGCAATACAGGCAAGAACCCCTTCTTTGACTGATCCATTTTGAATTTCTTCAATATCTTGTCAAGGTACGTACTCTGTGAAAGACCAATGAGGCGTCTCGATCTATCTCTATAGATCTTGATGCCTAATATATAAGCAGCTTCTCCAAGGTCCTTCATTGAAAAACACTTGTTCAAGTAGGCCTTTATGCTTTCCAAGAATTCTATATCATTTCCCATCAACAGTATGTCATCCACATACAATATGAGAAATGCTACAGAGCTCCCACTCACTTTCTTGTAAATGCAGGCTTCTCCATAAGTCTGTGTAAACCCAAACGCTTTGATCATCTCATCAAAACGAACGTTCCAACTCCGAGATGCTTGCACCAGCCCATAAATGGAGCGTTGGAGCTTGCACACCTTGTCAGCATTCTTAGGATCGACAAAACCTTCCGGCTGCATCATATACAATTCTTCCTTAAGGAAACCATTAAGGAATGCCGTTTTGACGTCCATTTGCCATATCTCATAATCATAGAATGCGGCAATTGCTAACATGATTCGGACGGACTTCAGCTTTGCTACGGGTAAGAAAGTCTCATCATAGTCAACCCATTCAAATTGTCGATAACCCATAGTGACAAGCCGAGCTTTATAGATGGTTACGTTACCATCCACGTCTGTCTTCTTCTTAAAGATCCATTTATTTTCTATGGCTCGCCGATCATCAGGCAAGTCAGTCAAAGTCCATACTTCGTTTTCATACATGGATCCTATCTCGGATTTCATGGCTTCCAGCCATTTGTCAGAATCCGGGCCCGCTATCGCTTCTTCATAGTTCGAAGGTTCGCCGTTGTCTAACAACATGATTTCCAAGAGAGGGTTGCCGTACCACTCTGGTGCGGAACGTGTCCTTGTGGACCTACGAAGTTCAGTAGCAACTTGATCTGAAGTTTCATGATCATCATCATCAACTTCCTCTCTAGTCGGTGCAGGCACCTCAGGAACATTTTCTTGAGCTGCGCCACTTACCGGTTCAAGAGGTAATACTTCACCAAGTTCTACTTTCCTCCCACTTATTTCTTTCAAGAGAAACTCTTTCTCTAGAAAGGACCCATTCTTGGCAACAAAGATCTTGCCTTCGGATCTTAGGTAGAAGGTATACCCAATAGTTTCTTTAGGGTATCCTATGAAGACGCATTTTTCCGATTTGGGTTCGAGCTTTTCAGGTTGAAGTTTCTTGACATAAGCATCGCATCCCCAAACTTTTAGAAACGACAGCTTAGGTTTCTTCCCAAACCATAATTCATACAGTGTCGTCTCAACGGATTTCGACGGAGCCCTATTTAATGTGAATGCGGCAGTCTCTAAAGCATAGCCCCAAAATGATAGCGGTAAATCTGTAAGAGACATCATAGATCGCACCATATCTAATAGAGTGCGATTACGACGTTCAGACACACCATTACGCTGAGGTATTCCAGGCGGCGTGAGTTGTGAAACTATTCCACATTTTCTTAAGTGTGTGCCAAATTCGTGACTCAAGTATTCTCCCCCACGATCTGATCGCAAGAACTTGATTTTCCTGTCACGTTGATTCTCAACCTCACTCTGAAATTCCTTGAACTTTTCAAAGGTCTTAGACTTGTGTTTCATTAAGTAGACATACCCATATCTACTCAAGTCATCAGTGAGGGTGAGAACATAACGATAGCCACCACGAGCCTCAACACTCATTGGACCGCACACATCAGTATGTATGATTTCCAATAAGTTGGTTGCTCTCTCCATTGTACCTGAGAACGGAGTCTTGGTCATTTTACCCATGAGGCATGGTTCGCACGTGTCAAATGATCCGTAATGCATGGAGCTTCTTCATCCGTTTGACACCTATGTGACCAAGGCGGCAGTGCCACAAGTATGTGGGACTATCATTATCAACCTTACATCTTTGGGTATTCACACTATGAATATGTGTAGCATTACGCTCGAGATTCATTAAGAATAAACCATTCACCATTGGAGCATGACCATAAAACATATCTCTCATATAAATAGAACAACCATTATTCTAGGATTTAAATGAGTAGCCATCTCGAATTAAACGAGATCCTGATACAATGTTCATGCTCAAAGTTGGCACTAAATAACAATTATTGAGGTTTAAAACTAATCCCGTAGGTAAATGTAGAGGTAGCGTGCCGACGGCGATCACATCGACCTTGGAACCATTCCCGACGCGCATCGTCACTTCGTCCTTCGCCAGTCTCCGCTTATTCCGCAGCTCCTGCTTTGAGTTACAAATGTGAGCAACCGCACCGGTATCAAATACCCAAGAGCTACTACGAGTACTGGTAAGGTACACATCAATTACATGTATATCACATATACCTTTCGTGTTGCCGGCCTTCTTGTCCGCTAAGTATTTGGGGCAGTTCCGCTTCCAGTGACCACTTCCCTTGCAATAAAAACACTCAGTTTCGGGCTTGGGTCCATTCTTTGGCTTCTTCCCGGCAGCTTGCTTACCGGGCGCGGCAGCTGCCTTGCCGCCCTTCTTGAAGTTCTTTTTACCCTTGCCTTTCTTGAACTTAGTGGTTTTATTCACCATCAACACTTGATGTTCCTTTTTGATTTCCACCTCCGCTGATTTCAGCATTGAATATACCTCAGGAATGGTCTTTTCCATCCCCTGCATATTGAAGTTCATCACAAAGCTCTTGTAGCTCGGTGGAAGCGACTGAAGGATTCTTTCAATGACCACGTCATCCAGGAGATTAACTCCCAGCTGAGTCAAGCGGTTATGTAACCCAGACATTGTGAGTATGTGCTCACTGACAGAACTATTTTCCTCCATCTTACAGCTGAAGAACTTGTCGAAGACTTCATATCTCTCGACCCGGGCATGAGCTTGAAAAACCATTTTCAGCTCTTCGAACATCTCATATGCTCCGTGTCTCTCAAAACGCTTTTGGAGCCCCAGTTCTAAGCTGTAAAGCATGCCGCACTGAACGAGGGAGTGATCATCAGCACGTGACTGCCAAGCGTTCATAACGTCTTGGTTCTGTGGGACGGGTGCGTCACCTAGCGGTGCTTCTAGGACATAATCTTTCTTGGCAGCTATGAGGATGATCCTCAGGTTTCGGACCCAGTCTGTAGAGTTGCTGCCATCGTCTTTCAGCTTGGTTTTCTCTAGGAACGCGTTGAAGTTCAGGACAATGTGGGCCATTTGATCTACAAGACATATTGTAAAGATTTTAGACTAAGTTCATGATAATTAAGTTCATCTAATCAAATTATTCAATGAACTCCCACTCAGATAAACATCCCTCCAGTCATCTAAGTATAACATGATCTGAGTTAACTAGGCCGTGTCCGATCATCACGTGAGACGGACTAGTCAACATCGGTGAACATCTTCATGTTGATCGTATCTTCTATACGACTCATGCTCGACCTTTCGGTCTTTTGTGTTCTGAGGCCATGTCTGTATGTGCTAGGCTCATCAAGTCAACCAAAGTGTATTGCGTGTGTAAATCTGGCTTACACCCGTTGTATTCGAACGTTAGAATCTATCACACCCGATCATCACGTGGTGCTTCGAAACAACGAACCTTCGCAATGGTGTACAGTTAGGGGGAACACTTTCTTGAAATTATTTCGAGGGATCATCTTATTTAAGCTACCGTCGTTCTAAGCAAATAAGATGTAAAACACGATAAACATCACATGCAATCAAATAGTGACATGATTTAGCCAATATCATTCGCTCCTTTTGATCTCCATCTTCGGGGCTCCATGATCATCGTTGTCACTGGCATGACACCATGATCTCCATCATCATGATCTCCATCATCGTGTCTTCTTGAAGTTGTCATGTCATCTATTACTTCTACTACTATGGCTAACGCTTTAGCAATAAAGTAAAGTAATTACACGACGTTTATGTTGACACGCAGGTCATAAATAAATAAAGACAACTCCTATGGCTCCTGCCGGTTGTCATACTCATCGGCATGCAAGTCGTGATTCCTATTACAAGAACATGATCGATCTCATACATCACATATATCATTCATCACATCCTTTGGCCATATCACATCACAAAACACTTGTTGCAAAAACAAGTTAGACGTCCTCTAATTGTTGTTGCAAGTTTTTACGTGGCTGCTATAGGATTCTAGCAAGAACGTTTCTTACCTACGCCAAAAACCACAACGTGAATTGCCAATTTCTATTTACCCTTCATAAGGACCCTGTTCATCGAATCCGATCCGACTAAAGTGGGAGAGACAGACACCCGCCAGCCACCTTATGCAACTAGTGCATGTCAGTCGGTGGAACCGGTCTCACGTAAGCGTACGTGTAAGGTTGGTCCGGGCCGCTTCATCCCACAATACCGCCGAATCAAGATAAGACTAGTAACGGCAAGATAATTGACAATATCGACACCCACAACTACTTTGTGTTCTACTCGTGCATAGTAACTACGCATAGACCTAGCTCATGATGCCGCTGTTGGGGAACGTAGTAGAATTTTAAAATTTTCTACGCATCACCAAGATGAATCTATGGAGTCATCTAGCAACAAGGGAGAGAGGAGTGCATCTACATACCCTTGTAGATCACGAGCGGAAGCGTTCAAGAGAACGGGGTTGATGGAGTCGTACTCGTCATGATCCAAATCACCGAAGATCCTAGCGCCGAACAGACGGCACCTCCGCGTTCAACACACGTACGGAGCGAGGACGTCTCCCGCGCCTTGATCCAGCAAGGAGGAGGGAGAGGTTGAGGAAGAAGGCTCCAACAGCAGCACGACAACGTGGTGGTGGTGAAGCTGCAGTACTCCGGTAGGGCTTCGCAAAGCTCTTATGGAGGAGGAGAGGTGTTGGGGAGGGGAGGAGCTGCGCCTTGGATGTTGTATGCAGCCCTCCCCTCACCCCTCTATTTATAGGGGAAGGGGGAAGGGGGCCGGGCCCCTCTAGATGAGATTTAGAGGGGGGCGGCCAAGGGGAGGGGGGTTTGCCCCCCCAAGCAAGGGGACGCCCCCCCTTAGGGTTTCCCCAAACCCTAGGCGCATGGGCCCTAGGGGGGTGTGGCGCCCCAGCCCACTTGGGCTGGTTCCCTTCTCCATACAGCCCATAAGGCCCTCCGGAAGAGGTGGCCCATCCCGGTGGGCCCCCGGAACCCCTCCGGTGGCCCCGGTACAATACCGATATGACCCCGAACCTTTCCGATGACCGTATGACAACTTCCCATATATAAATCTTTACCTCCGGACCATTCTGGAACTCCTCGTGACGTCCGGGATCTCATCCGGGACTCCGAACAACATTCGGTAATCACATATACAAGTCTTCCTAACAACCCTAGCGTCACCGAACCTTAAGTGTGTAGACCCTACGGGTTCGGGAGACATGCAGACATGACCGAGACGACTCTCCGGTCAATAACCAAAACGGGATCTGGATACCCATGTTGGATCCCATATGCTCCACGATGATCTCATCGGATGAACCACGATGTCGAGGATTCAATCAATCCATATACAATTCCCTTTGTCAATTTGTACGTTACTTGCCCGAGACTCGATCGTGGTATCCCAATACCTTGTTCAGTCTCGTTACCGGCAAGTCACTTTACTCGTACCGTAATGCATGATCCTGTGATCAACCACTTGATCACATTGAGCTCATTATGATGATGCATTACCGAGTGGGCCCAGAGATACCTCTCCGTCATACGGAGTGACAAATCCCAGTCTCGATTCATGCCAACCCAACAGACACTTTGGGTGATTCCTGTAATGTACCTTTATAGTCACCCAGTTACGTTGTGACGTTTGGCACACCCAAGGCACTCCTATGGTATCCGGGAGTTGCACAATCTCATGGTCTAAGGAAATGATACTTGACATTCAGAAAAGCTACAGCAAACGAACTACACGATCTTTGAGCTATGCTTAGGATTGGGTCTTGTCCATCACATCATTCTCCTAATGATGTGATTCCGTTATCAATGACATCCAATGTCCATAGTCAGGAAACCATGATTATCTTTTGATCAACGAGCTAGTCAACTAGAGGCTCACTAGGGACGTGTTGTGGTCTATGTATTCACACATGTATTATGATTTCCGGATAACACAATTATAGCATGAACAATAGACAATTATCATGAACAAATAAATATAATAATAACCATTTTATTATTGCCTCTAGGGCATATTTCCAACAAACAGCCCGGGCATTAGCAGCCACATATAGTAATAAGGGCTCTTTATCAACCGGAGCCGCAAGGACAGGTGGCTTGGCTAACTGGCTCTTCAAATCCTCAAGTGCTTTATCAGCAGCATCACTCCAGACAAAGTGATCCATTTTCTTTAGCATTTGATACAAAGGGATAGCCTTCTCTCCAAGGCGACTGATGAACTGGCTTAAGGCTGCAATCCGGCCCGCCAAACGTTGAACATCGTTGATGCACGCCGGTTTAGCCAGAGATGTGATAGCCGTGACCTTCTCCGGATTAGCTTCCATGCCCCTGTTAGACACCAGAAAACCGAAAAGCTTGCCTGCCGGTACACCAAAGACACATTTGGCCGGATTAAGCATCATCTTATAAACCCAGAGGTTATAAAAAGTTTCCTTCAAGTCACCTATCAATGTCTCCTCCTTTCTGGACTTCACCACAATATCATCCACATATGCATGGACGTTGCGCCCAATCTGTTTATGCAGACAATCGCAGCGCTGATAAGTTGCTTGGGCGCTCTTGAGCCCGAAAGGCATAGATACATAGCAGAAGGCTCCAAAGGGAGTTATGAAAGCTGTCTTCTCCTGGTCCTTAACTGCCATTTTGATCTGATGATAACCAGAATAAGCATCCAGAAAATACAAACGGTCACAACCCGCTGTAGCATCAATAATTTGATCGATACGAGGGAGAGCAAAGGGGTCAGCTGGACAGGCTTTGTTTAAGTCTGTGTAATCCACACACATACGCCAAGTGCCATTTTTCTTAAGTACCAGCACCGGATTAGCTAGCCACTCAGGGTGAAAGACCTCCACAATAAACCCTGCTGCCAAAAGCCGGGCTACCTCCTCACCAATTGCTTTACGCCTTTCTTCATTGAAGAGGCGAAGAAACTGCCTGACCAGTTTAAACTTAGGATCTATATTAAGGGTGTGCTCAGCGATTTCCCTCGGTACACCTGGCATGTCAGAAGGCTTCCATGCAAAGATGTCCCGGTTCTCACGGATGAACTCGATGAGCGCGCTTTCCTATTTTAGATCCAGGTTAGCGCTAATGTTGAACTGCTTGGATGAATCGCCAGGAACAAAGTCAACCAGCTTAGTCTCCTCAGCCAATTTAAATTTGAGCGCCGGATCATGCTCGGTAGTTGGCTTTTTCAGAGAAGTCATACTTGCCGGATCAACATTGTCTTTATAAAATTTTAGCTCCTTTTTTGGCACAAACCGACTCAGCATAAGCCGTTTCACCTTCTTCACATTCCAAAGCAATCTTCCGGCTCCCATGCACTGTGATGGTCCCCTTATGACCCGGCATCTTAAGCTGCAGATAAACATAATAGGGCCTTGCCATGAACTTAGCATAAGCCGGTCGTCCGAATAGTGCATGATACGGACTCTTGATTTTCACCACTTCAAAAGTCAATACCTCTGATCTTGAATCATGATCATCTCCAAAAGCAACTTCCAGAGCTATCTTGTCGACTAGGTATGCCGATTTACCAGGCACTGCACCATAAAACACGGTGTTTGACGGTTTAAGATTCTTATCTGTCAACCCCATGCGATGAAAGGTTTGATAGTAAAGGATATTGATACTACTTCCTCCATCCATAAGCACCTCGGTAAACTTATACCCCCCAACCTGAGGTGCCACCACCAAGGCCAGATGACCCGGATTGTCAACCCGGGGTGGATGATCCCCTCGACTCCACAGGATGGGCTGTTCGGACCAGCGCAGATAACGAGGTACCGCCGGTTCAACGGAGTTCACGACTCTTTTATGAAGCTTCTGATCGCGCTTACATAAGCTAGTGGTGAAGACATGATACTTCCCACTATTCAACTACTTTGGATTGCTCTGGTAACCCGATTGCTACTACTGTTGATTCCCCTGATGGTTGTAACCTCCCTAGCTGCCCTGGCTGCTCTGATTGCCATGTCCAGTTTGGTTGCCCTGGAATCCTGAACCAGAACTGCCACCACCATAACCCGGCCCATGGAAACCGCCTCCGGAACCGTTTAGCGGTCCATTGTCATATTGGAAGAGATTTGAATTTTTGAACTCCCGCATAATGAAGCAATCCTTCCAAAGATGTGTGGCTAGCCTCTCCTTTGATCCGTGCTTTGGGCAAGGCTGATTTAACAGTCGCTCCAGATTGGGGCCTGACCCTCCACCCTGCTGGGACGGTTTACCCTTACGCCGCTGACCGTTATCCTGGGTGTTGGTGTTAGCCACAAAGTCCAAGCTATTATCCGCCTTGCATTTACCGTTGTTCTCATGACCCGCCGGGTTATGTTGTTGCCCTTTGGTGCTACCGCTCTTCTTTCCCTTCCCTGTCTTGTCATCATCAGACTCGGGGTCCTTGGTACTATCAGAGTCGGCATACTTCACTAGAGCCGCCATAAGTGTTCCCATGTCATTGCAATGGCGTTTGAGCCGTCCCAAGTTCAGCTTCAAAGGTGCAAACCGGCAATTGCCTTCCAATGTTAAAATGGTTGTGTCAGCGTTGATGCGGTCTGATGAATGCAAAATCTCTGAAACCCGGCACACCCAGTGGGTTGTTGATTCTCCTTCCTCCTGGACATAGGCATCTAAATCCACGATGGACATGGGTTGCTTGCACGTTTCCTTGAAGTTCTGGATAAACCGGGCCCTTAACTCGGCCCACGATCCAATAGAGTTGGCTGGCAGATTTTTCAACCATGTGCGAGTCGTTCCCTCCAACATCATGGTAAAGTATTTGGCACACGCCGCTTCGTCTACATCCAGCATCTCCATTGTCATCTCATAGCTTTCCACCCATGACTCGGGGGACAAATCGGCGGTGTAATTCGACACCTTGCGCGGGCCTTTAAAATCCTTGGGTAACTGTATGTTGCGCAATGCTGGGACAAGACATGGCACTCCCAAAGAACTGGATGTAACCTCTGGTTCTACCGACGTTGTTGGATGAACCGGAGTGAACTGATGAACCGGAGTGAGTTGTCGAACTGGAGCTTCGGGCAGTGCCGCTAACTCGGCTTCTCGACGTGCCCTAGCATGATCCACTACATCCTGAGCATTGCCACCCGTCGGGTTATTGCCACGGGGTGGATTACGATTCCGTGCACTGCTTGATACGGCCGGTTCATCGATATGCCTGTTGTAGCTCCGGCTCGGGCGGGGAGTAGAATGAATCCTTTCGCGGCTATATGAATAAGTCTGCTGCTGAGTCAAGGCCGTTTGAAGGAGCTCCCTAGCCCGTCGTGTTTCAACTACTACTGGGGACTCGCCATCAATCAGGAGAGCTGCCAATCGTGAAGCGACAACAACGATGTTATCCAACGGGTTAGAGTAATGACCCGGAGGCGTTGAGACGTGTCGTGATGGGACATCGTTCTAACGAGGCTGAGGCAGCGGATCCATCGCACGCGGCTGAACCGGTGCCCCGGTCCCAGGCGCCTCTGCCTAGTTTAACACTGGCTGGTTGCTGGTGCCTGCTCCTAGCGTGTTAAAGAGATTCCTTGCCTCAAAGACCGGCAGAAGGTGCGACCGGTATCTTCTCCTCATGACATCATCTGACGCACTCTGATCCAGCATAAGACAGTAAGCCCGAGCCTCTAATTCGGTCCGCTCTGTAGCCAACCTGGTGCTCTCCGATGCCAGATCCGCTTTAGCTTGAGTTATCTGATCCTTCACCTTTGCAATCTCTTCATTGTGATGATCCCGTTTTGCCGCGTCCACCTCTGCTGCCAGCAACGTTGCTAAAGCGTCATACAAATCAGACAAAACCTAAGCCGGAGGCGGCGCAGAGCCCCCTGCTCTCGCTGGTGTTGCTGCTGCTGAACCGGAGATCATTGCTGCGGTGGTAGAAGAGTGATGCGCTAATTGTGTATCGGCCATGAAGATCGCGACCTGACTCGGCAGATCAAGGGGGTCCAGAATACTGTCGCCATCGAAACCTCCACTAATCCAGCCATCCTGCAGCTGATACAGTGACTCGGTCTCTCTGGTTGAAGACTCGTCATCAGAACAGACAACGGTTTCGCCACCAGATGCCGATCTATCCTCATATTCCGCTCCATGGATGACACCTACGAAGGCATGCTTTATGGCGGGCTAAACCTGGGCAGAGCTTGCACGCTGAGCCATCTCGATGATGTCGGTGCAAAAGTCTAGCTCAGGGCCCGGCTTGCCGATCTTACCGATGAAGACGTGAATTCCACCAAAGGGGACCCGGTACCCGTACTCAATTGAGTCGGCCTCGGGACTCCATCATGCATCGTTGATGTAGAGCTTGCCGCGATGACTTTTAGTCATCTGGCCCACATCGTATCCCTTGAGTCCTTCAAAGTTGCCCTTCAAGAACTCGAAACCATCATGCGATAGCCCCACGGTGGGCGCCAACTGTCGTTGTTTTGTCATGGCAGATGTCCTCATGAAAGGACTTAGTCGTGGAGCCATCGCTACGGGTTAGATTAAAGGGGTTCAAAGCGGACAAAGGACGTGAGAGTTTATAATGGTTCGGACCCTTACGATGAAGGTAAAGGCCTACTCCAATTGTGATGGAATTGCTACGGTTTCGATGACCAGGGAGTGAATCCGCTTTGCCTGGCTCTCGAGTTGTTGTGTGTTGTCCCTAAACCGCCGTCGGGTCGCCCCTTTATATACATAGGTCGACGCTCGCCAGTTTACAGAGTCTCGAGGCCGGATCATAGACGTGTCCGGCTCGGTCTCTACTCCTATCATATCATACAAGTATACATCAATGTCGGTTTATGTCTACAGGCCTTAACCCGCCTTTGGGCCTTGGGCCTCCATGAAGCGCCATCATTCATATCTTCATGGGCTTCAAATAAGGTAATCATCATGGGGATAACCCGGCCTCTCCTGGCCGGTTTATGTCCAGTAGTAATATCCCCAACAAGATTGATACCTTGGTTCTCAAACTGAGGGAAATACTTATCTCTACTTTGCTAGATCACCCTTTCCTCTTCAAGGGAAAAACCAATGCAAGCTCAAGAAGTAGCGAACTCTTTTATAGTCACCCAGTTACGTTGTGACGTTTGGTACACACAAGGTACTCCTCCGGTGTCAGTGAGTTGCACGATCATATGCTACATTCATAGTGTGGGTCTTGTCCATCACATCATTCTCCTAATGATGTGATCCCGTTACCAAATGACAACTTATGTCCATGACTAGGAAACCATAGCCATCTTTGGCCAACGAGCTAGTCCGGTAGAGGCTCACTAGCGACACATTGTTGTCTATGTATCCACACATGTATTTGAGTTTCCGATCAATACAATAATAGCATGGATAATAAACGATTATCATGAGCAAGGAAATATGATAATAACCAATTTATTATTGCCTCTAGGGCATATTTCCAACAGTCTCCCACTTGCACTAGAGTCAATAATCTAGTTCACATCGCCATGTGATTAAGACTCATAGTTCACATCACCATGTGACTAACACCCAAAGAGTTTACTAGAGTCAATAATCTAGTTCTCATCACCATGTAATTAACACTCAATCAGTTCTAGGGCCTGATCATGTTATGCTTGTGAGAGAGGTTTTAGTCAACAGGTCTACAACATTCAGATCCATGTGTGTGATGTAGGGTGGAACCCCAGACGGCCGACCTTTAACGAAAGGAGCAGAGTCCAACGAGGAACACAAATAACACAAGGGGAAACACGAGGGAAAACACGAGAGAATCACTCAAACCAATAACATTCGGTCACACATATGTTATATCCTCGAAACACAAAGAGATACACGATCCACGATCAACAAGGGACGATACATAGGGTAACCGGTTCTTCTCCATGAGGAGGTCTTGATGGGGCCACCCTAAAGGGGGTCTTGAATCCAACGGTCTCTCTCAAGGAGTAGATCCGTATGGATGAGCGAGGCTCTATCTCACAAATGAGCTATCACAACGCTGACCCTAACTAGGAGGAGGTGGGGGAGTATATATAGTCTAGGGCCATGAAGGGGTAAGTGGGAGAGAGTTTACATGGGCTCTCGGCCCGCATCTGCGTAGGGGCGCTAGATGTCCGAGCTGGGGGGCGGATTTCTGGCGGCTCGCGAGGAGCCGGATGTCCGGGTTAGACTTTCCCGCTCCAGTCCTCTCTGGATAGGCGGGGTCGGATATCCGGGTGAAGGGGCCGGATGTCCGAGGCTTCGGGAGGAGCCGAATGTCCGGGATGATGGCCGGATGTCCGGGCTGCACTGGTCCTTTGCGGTGCTCTCTGGATAGCCGATGCCGGATTTTCGGGGCAGGGGCCGGATGTCTGGCTACTGTAGCAGCTGGCTCTTCTTCCTTCTCCTTCCTTCTCTCCCGCGCACACTTGGCCTTGGTCCTTGGGCTCCCCATGGTCTCCTCGGGTGTACCAGAGTATGCACAAGGTCCGCTATTGAAGTAGCATCCATGTCTTACATGCGGAAAGGGAAGATTCGGAAAGGAGCGAGTTCACCTTAGGTCCAATGGCGAATGCTCGAGGTCTCAACATGTGGACACTTGGGGCTTGGGGAGTAGTCGTAGTGTACATAGGGATGATAATAGGATGCTCCACATCATCTCCCCTCCCTTGGGAAAGATCTGACGTCGGATTGAAAACCTCATCACCATGGAAACGGTTGTCGTGGACATACTTGTAGTTGGATGAAGTGGAAGACATGGCGCAATCCAAGTACTCCAAGGTGTCTCCGGGGTGGTACACATGCAATAAGAGAAAACACAAATGACACTTGGAAATACAATGGTTAGCGCACACAAGGTGTCCATCATGTAAGAATGAGTGTGTGCGGCAAGATTGTTCGTGGCAAAGCGCATGAAGCTTATCAAGATGATATAGAATGATATGCAAAGCGTTCATGGGAGCAAAAGCATTCATTGTGCACACAAATGTGTTGTGAATATGGTTAATG